>NC_061107.1:69280244-69282744 GCF_015104395.2 Macrobrachium nipponense
TGTGATAATCATATCACCAACCAAATTAGGTCTAACAGACATGCTAAGGTTAGGGTTTTGCTTTTCAAGCCTTGCATAGGCAGACAGTTCTTCTTGAGCAAGGACTCTAAATATTTTGGAAGAGGTGGTAAGGGATTGGCTGCAGGAGACTTGATTTGAAGAGACGCTTCTTCCTTGCAGTTTGGTGTTATTCTCAAAACTTTTCTCTTTTTACGGACAGCAGTCTATTCTTCATCACTGGCTTCAGCTTCAGCTCCAGGAGAACATGGTGTAATTGAGTTCCCATCATTGGAGGAGTTATCGTCCTCCAACTGAGAAGCAGGAGGGCTTGATGATTCTGGGTTTTCGTCAGTTGAAATTGTTCCTGTTGATGTATCTTGATCGGACATCTCTTGATCAGAGGTGGTATCTTCTTCAGGGATACTTGCTACAGGGATAATTGGTTGCTGGATGAGACGATGACTCGACAGACTCATAAAAAGCTCGATAACGGTGAGTAGGCGAATCCATAATCGGGAGCGATGACTGGCGACGACGGCTGCTAAATTTGCTGTCTTTTCTTGTTTTCCTAAATTCACATTGTATTGATTGGAAGTTTGCTATGCTAGTTAATGACCCTTCGACTCGTTTCATAAGAATGACTGAATATCAACAAAAGCTTCAAGAAACTAAATAAGAATTATAGATAAAATAATAAATATGGTGAGATAACGGAGCACTTGTTCATGAATCTTTTGAAGAGAAACATTTTACCACCTGACAGGTATGAATATTCTTCAAATAAATATTTCTTTGAAAATCATACTTGCTGTTGTTGCTGCTTTAAGAATGAACGATTTTTTGTATGCTCTGTGTTTGGTGCTCCAAAATGAAAGAGACGTCTGACCGATCAATCCAAACTGAAAGCTTGACAGACCGTTTGTGGAAAAAGTCCTAGCTCGGTCCAAAGTTATCATTCCGAGCTGAGTGTTAGACTGCATGTGGGTCTCGCAGCCCTTGAAGTACTTTCATTGGAGTCACAAATGTTCAGAAACTACAGGCTATACCTTCATGCTTAGTCTTTGCAGAATTCTTACTTTAATTTCTATTCATGGTCTCGGTTTTGAATGGGGAAAGTCAGACAACGAGGAAGATTAATGTCAAGTGTGTTTTGTCTCAAGCGTCACCGATGACCCAGGTACGGCGTTCGTTAACTGGCTGACAAATCAGCCATATTACTAGTTTTTTATTACATAATTTTTGTTATTGTAAAGCGAACCGATTACTTTGACAACGAAATATGAATCACTGGTTTGAAAACAAGACGTATGAAATTAATTAAGGTAACCAAAAGTATAATTCATACACTCAACTGTATGTAAGTGTAATTTTGCGCACATTTAGCAATCTAGAAGGAACCTTTAAAGAAAGGAATTATTTAAACCACTCTCCAGGGTCAAGAGAAGCAAAAGTGACAATACTTTCTAATTACTCCTCTCTCTCTCTCTCTCTCTCTCTCTCTCTCTCTCTCTCTCTCTCTCTCTCTCTCTCTCTCTCTCTTGTTAAGGTGTTATTACGGCGAATTTTCAAGAAAAAACATGCAAAAAGGAATAAACGAAAATATCAGGTACAATTAGTAGGTCTCGTAATATTACTAATTAAAAACAGGGAAACAGAATACATTATTATTTTTTTACTTCCATTTTCAAACAATGAAGTCGAGGTATTTGTATAGTGCGGGTGTCAGTCATCGTGGTTCGTTCCAATTCAGCTCCTAATAACAAATAGATAATCGGTCCTTAAATGAGGTAATAAAGGAAGCGATATCTTATACATTTTTCTTATTTCCATCTCTATCACTTTTATTGGAGGAAGTTTATTGAGCTGTTTCTATTAGTATAAAGGAACCAATTCCACTAAGTAAGGACAGCCATTTACGTTTTTTTTTCTCTCTCTCTCATTTTTACGTTGTTTTTCGGTTTCTACTTTTATGGCCATTCCCAAAGGGCTTTTGTTTTAGAAACAGTAAGAAGTGGGCGAATGCTTTTTTTTCTTTTTTTGTCAACTGTGAAATCGTAATAAGTATTTGGTCGATTAAGCAATTACTATATTAAGGTAGTCATTAGGACAGCTTAAAACCCATTGGGATTTAAGAACTTATTTGCATCCAACAAAGGATGCGGGTTCATTGTCCACTCCTTCAAGGGAAAAGGTTTTTCGATAATGTCTCTTTCTATGGGGCATTATGTCAATTTATGACAGCAATTCTTAAAAAAAGAACTGTCTGGCCTTCATCTTCGAATTTGTGAATAACAAATATCATTGCTATAAACATGAGGACCTACAACAATTCTTGGAATGAACATAGCTTCAGATGAGTGATAAAAAGCAAAGTAAAAAATGAGCTTCGCCCAGCAATCCCACTTTAGGATTTGGAGAGCTGTCCTTTAGAGGATACTGACGCAAAGGACGAGAGAATGTTGCCTTTTCCCAGAGCTGTTTTCGACATTGCGTTAAACAG
>NC_061107.1:69287744-69302744 GCF_015104395.2 Macrobrachium nipponense
AACTGAATTGTTATCATCAACCCATTCTTCAAAATCTAAGATGCATGTATTATTCTGATACTTCCTAACTGTGCATTACAGTATAACAATTCTACCCATGTATTGCCTATTGCTACATCACTTGCAGAAACCGTATTTACTATATATTTGAGTTTTTGCTACTTTGAACAATACAAACCGATCTAAGCATTTTGGCACTTTTCAACTGAACCTTCACTAAACTGGCTATACGTGGCTCTAAAATCACATCATCAACCAAAATGGCTTTATATATACTATTCCTCTGACCATCAGGCATAATACCATCTTGAACCAGATTATTTACCCCAGAATCAGCATTATCATAAACACCCACATTAGCATCAGTATCGCCCCTATACAGGGCAAAATGCTAGGAACCCCAGTTGTTATATCTCCAACCCCAGTATGTACAGAGATTTTATTATGCTGGCACGCTGGGTGACCCAATAAAATCCTATTCTCCAAAGCTGCACCTTTTATAACCAAAACTGGTTCCATAATTATCAGGTTAAGTAGTGGAAAACTAATATTAGCTGAATTCGAAACATTCAAATTTGCACTTGCACTTCACAAACCTTTTCCTTGGTAGGCTTCAACAGTTACTGAGAAAACAACTGATAAAAAAATCCAACAGATTAAATGACGCCCCTGTATCAATTAATATTAAAGTCATTGAATCAAAAACTGTCCCTTTCACAACAGGTTTCAGCTGAATTTCATCCTCCAAAAGTACAATGTGACATGAACAATTTACCCTTATATCTTTGATTGACTGGCCTCGCTTCGAATAATCCCTTTTATGAGCTATCTCACTTGGGTTATCAAAACTCTGAAATCCAGGTCTAACACTTTTCCATTTAAGAGACTAACAACACCACCAAGGGTGATCTGATCTTTACAAGTACGTAAATATTTAATCCTCAAAACCTCATAATCTGCCCTATCCTATTGCAATTAAAACAACTGAACTATGGCATCTGATCCACAAATTTCCTATCATTATTAACACTGGCAGCAGGGCCACTGCAAGCAATATTAGGCTCTATTAGTTTCTACTCTACTGCAATTGACGGGCGTTTCGGCATATGTCTACGATCCTAAGAGAAAATTAGCTATTTACTAGAGTATCAGGGGCATCGTGTATGAGCCTAAAAAAACCACTTCTGAAAATTATTCAAGGAAATGGTGCTATGATTTACCCATCTAGACCCTCTCAATTTCTCTACAAAGTCTTCTTCCGCCACACGACGTTGAGAACTAAAATCAACCAAAGAATGCTGGCTACCCCTAGTTTTATAAAATCCCTTTAAACTGGGGGCTAAGTCCCTACACTCTTCAGACACATAGGCTATCCTAAGAAATTCTTGGACATCTGACCTAGTTCTACAAATGGCAAATTTATGAACGAAGACTCAAGTCCCAATTCTTAACTCAGCTAATCTGAATGCCTCTCTGTCATCTGTAATTACCTATTAACATTCTCAATAAAAGTCTCCACTGGTTTTGACAGTACACCATCAATGATTCCTTGGAACGGACAAACCTCTGCCAAGATTCTAGCCATCTTCTTCAAACACCTTGCTAAAACTTTGTGCTTTCTCGAAGTCATTAGTCCAATTCCCTCTTGGGTGATCACAAATACAAAATAAATAAATAAATAAAGAAAATTACTTACTCCCCACTCAACAGAGGAAAAACTAAAGAATAGCAAAGATAACCAAAACAAATAAAAGGATTCCCTTTAAAAGTTCCCATACAAGTAAACAAAAATCCACATCAAACTCCTTGACAAGAAAATTAAATCCACACAAATCAAAATCCCTTTTATCTCAGCAACTTACCCATAATTAATTCACAACTCCACGAGAAAAGAAAATTCCACCCATGGGCTGCGTGCACATTTAATCGCATTTTCAAAGGCATAAACAAGGACCCCCCAAAAAAACCACATCAGTCCACTCTCAAGAAAGAAAAAGCAGGTCAGCCCCCAAGTAAAGAAAACTGGGCTAGGATAAGAGAAGAGAGAGGTGACAGGAGGAGAAAAAAACTGCTCTTTCTACACCCCTCCATCCCCACCAGTCTTCCCTTTCCACTCCCCAAAACTTCCTTTTCTAAAACGGACACCTCCTTGCTATGTAAAACTAACAGAAAAAACCGCTAGTGCAAACACTTCTTGATGCATCTACTCGACTCTAGTCACTGAGCCAAGAACGCTGAGTTTGCATTGAAACCTCAATCATAGCCCCAAAAACACAACCCCCCTTTACATACACGTATGTGAAAGAAAAATTAGATAAAATATGCAGCAATCTCAAACACAAAAGTATGCAATATCAGAGCGAAAAAGAAATATTGTCGAGATCATAACAACATGATAATGGGTGTTCGTGTCATAACCTGAGAAACAACACACACACACACGCACTATAATGGAAAGAATGAATTAAATAATAAAGTAGGTAACTGAACACTCAGTTTTCCATCTCAGAACTTTTGCAGAGCGCTTAATATTCTCAATGAAGAGAAAAAACACTTGTCTGAACAAAAACACACCCGTGCATATTTATACACACACCAGCGGTCAAAATACCCCCAATTAAATGCTCCACACTAACTGAACTCTTCCCCAAACACCCCCTAAAACCAACCAAATTCAAATATCACGCACAACAACGTAATACATACTTTTATAGAATCGAAAAGTGACGCTTCACTCAACACTACACATTACACTCCCAAACCCGAGACGCATTTGCTTGAGCCAATCAAAGACTCTCCTCACGCAGGATTACCAACTGCTGATTATCTCTCCCACACATAAATAAACAAATAATCAATAACCTATCTCTCCGGAGCTGGAACGAACCCTAAAACAAGGAAGCACAGTTATTTTGAACCGCCTGCCACTGCCTATTATCCCGTAGGGGTATCTCTCAACTGTTAACTTGGCCTTGGTAGCATGGGCCATCCTAAAAGAATATTCGTAACACACACAGTAAGACAACTCCAGATTAGCGATGGAAACTGACTCAAACTCAGAGCTACAAAAATTAAATTTATTCTAGGAAAAACAAGCTAAGCTCTGTCTTGAAGGAAATTTGGATTAACTAGATCTTTGACAAATACAGACACCTTATAGAGAGAACAGATTGTTCTCCAGCAACACATGGAGGACTAAGCCGATCCCAATGTCTATCAAACCCAAAACTTATACAGAAAATGAAACACCTCAATTCGAACATTAACAGTTCACGCAAGTGTGATCAGACAAAAAAATAAAAAAAACTGCTAGTGATAGATGGATCAGTGCCTGAGTTTGATAGCTCACACACTGGTGAAGGCTTCCTTTCTATCGAGACCTTTATATTGTGTGTTGAAAACGCCACAATTGGCTGGACAGATAGAGAAAAGATTGTACAAACAAAACAGAAGAACATCGGTAATGCAGCACAACAAATCAGGAGTTGGGCCGTCAGTTATTTGGTAGACTGGGGTACTTTTAAACAGCACCTCACTTAGCAGTTTGCCCTACATCGAGAGGAGAAGATGGAAGCTTATGACCCCAGGTTGGGGGTGGGAGAGTCAATTTCAGCCTTCTACTATCGCGTTGGTGAAGACTATGAGTCCCTCACCCCTGACAGACACCAGACTGTCAAGGGGAAAAAAACTTCTGTCAACACATGCTGAAACGAATTCTTCTCACCTCCTTAGCGGGATCTCTTTTTGACGACAAGAGGCCCTAACACACCTTGATGTCGAAAGTACAACTCCTATTCGACCATCAACGACACCAGCAAACAAGATGGGGGCCCAGGCCACCTCCCAACTGGTTGTTGCAAATGTTAACCAATCTGACCCAGCGAATCCTCTGCCAGCCTCACCCACCATCCAGGGGGCCAGGTCATGCACCCAGGGGCCTCGAAGAGGCAAGGGGTAAAAAACAGCTGGGAATAACACAGTTGGCCATTTCTGGAGGTGTGAGAGGGAGGGCCACCTGAGGGCCCAGAGTCCCTCTCTCATCGACCCATGACGTTGTTTTCAATGCAAAGCAACACACCACCTCGTGAGAGCTTGTTCAAAAAACGTTGACGGCCAGCAGAACAACATTCCCCCCTCACCAAGGAGAGGAAGGAGAAGGCGGCGTAAAGGGGGACTCGAAAGGACCCCTGACTACATGCACGGCTGCCGGGTCCAAGCAACGACCATGTCCCAAGTAGAACAAGGGATGCTTTGTCAGGTAGGAGGGGGAGTTAGCCAACCCCTTGAGAAGTAGTGGATAGCCCCTACCACCTGTCGCTGTGCCCGAACATTCAGGGTGCCAGGAGCAAAGCTAAGACAAGAGCCTATCTCCCACCCTCAATCCACGAAGGAAGCCATGGTGCCAATCATGCAAATATGGGCTGGGGGGCGACATGGAAGGGCGTTGATCGACACTGGCGCAAGTGTATCTCTGTAAGAAGAACAAGCAGCCATCGGATGGTAACCCAGAGGGCTGTGAAGCAACAGGTAACCATCGATGGCGAAGAGTGACACATACCTTTTATGTGGTGCCAGCATCACAAGTAGAAGGAATATCAGTTATTTTGGGAATTGATTTTGTGGATAGGAAAGAAATAATAGTGGCTGGCACAGCCAGGAAAGGGCTTGAGGTATGTTTAAAGGGACAATGAATCCCGACACGGGGGGGGGAGACCGAGGTGCCTACAAGTCTCCCTAAGGTTGAAGGGGGCTTGGAGGAAATTACCCACCATCCCAGAGGCACCACCCCGGACCCTCTCATCCCTCACCGTGACACCCTCACAGAACATACCGGAAGGCACCTTAGTTATGATCAGACACCATGACAAATAGGAGGATTTTATCATTCCGGGTGTGAATGAGGTGATTGACGGCGAGGTTATTGTACCATTTATGAATGTTAGTGACTAGCGTATTGTACTAAACAGTGAGTCGATATGCCACCTTGAACCTTGTGAAATAGCAAATACTTCTTACACTCTCACGACCTTGAGTAGCACGTGTCAAGGTTGCAGTGAGGAACGTCTAAGTAGACTCCTCCGGACAGCTGGTGGGTCTACCCTTGTTACTTATCAAAATATTGTCAAGGAAATTGTAGAAGGTTATCAAGATGTAATCACGATTGGCGACGAAACCCCAGGCAGAGTAGATGGTTTTCCTTTTGTTATAGAAACCAGGGGTCATCCACCCATAAGATCTAAGCCTTATAGAATACCAGTTTGTTATCAGAGGGAAGTGGAGAAGGAGATTAATAAATTAAGGGAACAAGGGACTCGTCAATCGTGATGGTTAAAAAGAAGGATGGTTCTCTTAGGCTATGTGTTGATTATAGAAAGTTGAATAGTATCAAAAAGACAATGCATTCCAATTGCCCTCTATCGCAGAGTTGTTAATTAAGGTCAGGGATAGTAAATTCTTCACCACCTTAGATTTAAAGTCAGGGCATCATCAAATACATATAGACGAGAGTAGCAATGAAAAGACATGATCAATTGTTTGAATATAATTACCCCCTTTTTGGGGTAAAGAATGCTCCTGCTCATTTTTCACCTGTTATGATGTCCGTATTAGCTTCGCTATTAGGACATAATGTGTTTGAATATTTAGATGACATAATCATAATAGGGGCTACAGTAGAAGAACACAAGAAGAACATATTGAAGTCTTATAAGCTTTAAAGCGACAGGGTATGAAAATTAATCTAACCAAATGTAAATTCTTTCAGCAAGAAGTTGAATTTTTGGGGCGCATTGTAATATCTGAAGGCCTTAAGCCCTATGCGGATAAAGTAGCAGCAATTAAAGAATTACAAAGGAGGTAGCCAGCTTCCTCGGGCTCGCAGGCCACTATCATAAATTCATAAAAGATTTTAGTAAAATAGCGAAACCGCTAGATTAATTGAGAAAGCAGTCAGATTTTCATTGGGGACGGGAGGAAGAAATGGCTTTTCAAGAATTAAAGATTTCACTCACTAGTAATGAACTATTAGCTTATCCAAGTTCGATCGACCATTTGTAGTAACCACCAACGCGAGCAGTATAGCTATCAAGGGAGTGATTTCTCAAGTTGACAGTGTAGGGAATGAAAATCCGATTTGTTTTGCATCACGAGCATTAAAAGGAGCAGAGAAGAATTACAGTACCTTCGATAGAGAGACATTGGCTATTCTATGGATCTTGGAGAGACATCACTACTATTTACTGGGACATAAAGTAAAAATTAACACAGATCATCGCTTATTGAGAGATTTATTCAAGAAAGGGGGTTTGACCACTCAACAGGCCTGTTGGATAGAACGGCTGTTAGAGTTTGATATTGTGGGAATTGAACATATAGCAGGGAAAACAAATAAAGAAGTGGATGCCCTCTCCAGAAGTGCCATAATGAGAGTTACAATCCGAGTAGCATGAAATTTTAGATTTTATGTGTACAGGAAGTCTACAAATGTTTATTCCTACATACATTTTTAGTCTAACCATCATCCGAGAACGAAGATGATGGTGTTTTCGTCTGTGTTTTTAAGGCTCTATGGGTTGGCTGCCCTGACTTCCTAGAAGCTGAGCTTCAGAAGGTCCGAGACATTGCAACAAGTCTTAGGTACACTTGTGATTTTATTGACAGGGCTTTCGGGAAAGCAAGAAAAAAATTTTATGAAGTTGGTCATAAGAGTGATTTTAATATGAAAAACCTTGTTTTACCATACTGTAACCAAGTTTATGGCCATCCCTGGGCTGTTGACACCATTTAATGTCAATATCATTTTTCAGAACTATGTACTTAAGAACTTGTTAATCAAGAATTCCACTCTACAGAAGAGTGGCTGCATATCTGAGATCCCTTGCAATCAGTGTAATAAAATATAAGTGGGACGAAGTGGAAAGGATCTCGAAACAAGATCAAAGAAACATGAATATAATGTCAGAACGGGGAATAATGCAAGCAGTTTGTTTCAACATATGAGTGAGTGCAACCACACCATGAATTGGAAAGAAGCGAAAGAGTTCATGCTCTGTAAAGACCTCACAAAACAAAACATTGTTAAGTTATATGATAAAGAAAAATCGTGTAGAATTGATCAACAGCAGCCCCAGGATGTGCAAACTGGATGAACTACTTGTAAACAACATTT
Organism: Macrobrachium nipponense; assembly: GCF_015104395.2. Taxonomy (NCBI): domain Eukaryota; kingdom Metazoa; phylum Arthropoda; class Malacostraca; order Decapoda; family Palaemonidae; genus Macrobrachium; species Macrobrachium nipponense. Next base: position 69,294,913 of record NC_061107.1, read on the forward strand.
TTAGACAATATCTTTTTTAAATAGTATTACAATAGTTTTTATGTTTATGTATTTGCTGCCACAGACGTGTTTTTTGTAACAAATAATGAATTTTTTTATCACATGACTCTGAGATGTGAAAAATAAGCACTTGCTTGCTCCTTCCATTCCTTCTTCCAGCTCTACGACAATATGTATATATATATATATATATATATATATATATATATATATATATAATATATATATATATATATATCTAATAAAAGGAGCCCATAAAAACACCAAAATGTAGAGAGAAAAGTACTATATTTCAGAGACTGCTGTCTCTCTCTTCAGGTATATGAATGAGAAAAGTTTACAGAAAAGGTGGTATTTATACCAAGAGATTCGTCCACAAGTAAGCCAATTTAGGTGGGCACCCCCGCTGATAATCTTCCTTTAACTTCTTAAGCGTTGGTTGAAGATTAAAGGGAAGATTATCAGCGGGGGTGACCTAAATTGGCTACTTGTGGACGAATCTCTTGGTATAAATACCACCTTTTCTGTAAACTTTTCTCATTTCATATACCTTGAAGAAAGAGAGACAGGCAAGGCCTCTGAAATATAGTACTTTTTCTCTCTACAATTTTGGTATGTTTTTATGGGCTCCTTTTATTAGATGGAATTCTGTTGTTACAGAACATTTTACCAGTCATATATAATATATATATATATATATATATATATATATATATATATATATATATATATATATATATATATATATAAAAATCACAATAGATGCACGTGACTTCATTAAATAAAGCAAATACCACAGGAAATATGATAGTCAGAAATCCAAGCGCTTTCGTCTTTACTAAGACATTGTTAAGGAACGAATGAAGTACAGTTGGAGAGAAAGTTATCAGGTAAACAACAAGATCAAGAATACCAGATAGTCAATTGTCAAAAGGGTAAAAATTAAAGAGATAATCAGGATTATCGGATATCACACGGTCACAAACCCAAACAGATTTAACCCTAACAGAAACTACAAAGTATCCATATAGTCCGAACCATGTAAAAACTGAATGTATTAATTTCGTTGCTTATATTTATCTACAACTTTTTTCATCATGAGGGCATCATTTTCCTGTGGTATTCTTTAAAATATAAATAATAATATAATTAATAATATATATAATATATTATATATTTTATATATATATATTATATATATATATATATAAAAGAAGTACCACGGAGGAAAATGATGCCCTCATGATGAAAAAAGTTGTAGATAAATATAAGCAACGAAATTAATACATTCAGTATATATATATATATATATATATATATATATATTATATATATATATATATATATATATATATATACATCGAGTTACAAGTGTCTTTTAATATCTACCTCGGAATTAATATATTTTCATAATATGTTAGAACCGAAGGGAATGTTTTTCAGTTGATAATAATTTTGCCGAGTCGGTAATGTCAATGAAGTCTAATTTCTCCTCTGTGCGCTGGTTCGAATCCACGAGAGGACGAAATTATTATTCATCAACTAAAAAAAATTCCCCTTCGGTTAACATATATGGAAATCTATTAATTTCGAGTTAGAGCGAATTGAATATTAAAGGACATTTGTAGCTTAATGCATCCATATGAATCACGGTGATGTGATAAAATTATATATATATATATATATATATATATATATATATATATATATATATATATATATGTATATACATTTATATATATATATATATATATATATATATATATATATATATATATATAAGTCGAATACCACAGGAAAATGACAGGCAGAAGCTCAGTACAAAGCGCTTTCTCGTTTTTATTCACGCATCATCGGGTCACAAGAATACCAAATGGTTGATTGTCAACGGGATAAAAAATAGAGTCCATTCATGATAAACTGGGATCACGCGGTCACAAACTAAAACCATAAACTTAACCATAAGAGATGCGGAGGCTATGGCATACTAAACCAAAAAACATATATAAAACAAAACACATTAATTTTGTGGCTTATATTTATCGACAACTTTTTAAATTATGAAGGCACCGAGTTTAAACAAACGAAGACTAAGATTTATTTAACAAAATTCAGTGGTATTCCTTTTGACTCTCGTTACATAAGACTAAGAATCTCACCTCACTCCAGTTAATAGGATGATGGAAATCTCTCATATGTACGAATAATGCATTCGATATTTGGCAAGTTCTCACAGAAATTAGTGTTTGATTCGCTGCGAAAGCTATTTTACATTTTGTCCGTAATATATCTTATTACACTTTTTACAACTAATTTCACATATGCAACCGGATACATCTTTAGGATAATATTTACTACTAAACTCTTAACCTTAAAATTACTGAAAACAACATTTATGTTGAAAAGCTTTAAAATTCTACGAAATTCCTAAAAACCTTGCATCATACGGTACTTTGTGAATATTATGCTTACTAAATTCAAGCTTGTTATTAGTTAGATAAAATGTTTTCCTTGCTATTTTCCATGCTACGTCCTTGGGTACTTAAGTTTCGAGGCAATATCATAAATAGTTTTAATCTCAGCATCAATAAACTGTCGATCACAGAGACGCACTGCCCTTAGGAGCATCCCAGAAAAATCAGATAATTTAACATTTTGATGGTGATTGGAATAATAATGAACAAAAAAAGCAATGTTTGTTTAAGAGTGAAAAGGTGAAATTTCTATCATGTCTCTGGACGGTTACATCAAGAAAATTCAAATTACATTTCTATCTTCTTCTACAGTAAATGTTATAGAAAGGAGTAAATTATTTTGCTTAATTAGAAATTCCCGGAGATTTTCGTGAACTGGTCAAATATAGAAAATTTTATCCACATGACTAAACCATATATAACTTTTTGGGGCAAAATTGTTGGTAAGATTTTTGTCTCAAAAAATTCCTTATCTCTTGTCCTTAGGAATGTTTGCGTGGAATTTTTTGAAAGGAAACTCTTACCATGAATTTTGGCCCCAAAAATTGTATGGTTTAGGTATATGGATGATAGTTTTCTGCATTTGGGCAGTTCACGAAAGCCTCCTGGAATTTCCGATTAAACTAAATAATTTAGGTCTTCATATAAAGTTTACTGTAGAGGAAGAGAGAAATTGTCATTTGAATTTTTTTATGTAACCGTCTATAGAAATGATGAAAATTTCATGTTCTCAGTCTTTCCAAAATCAACTAGCATTGCCTCTTTCGTTCATTATTATTCCAATCACTGCCAAAATGTTAGATTCTCTTTTTTTCTGGGATGTTCCTAAGACTTTTGAGTGTTTGAAGGCCGCAGTTAATTAATGCTGAGATTAAAACTATTGGTAATATTGCCATGAAACTTAAATGCCCAAGGATGTTTGCAGTTGTAGCATAGAAAAGGGCAATGCAAACATTTTATTTAACTAATAACAAGCTTGAATTTAGTAAACATAGGATCCTCAAGTTACAGTATAATGAAAGGCCTTTTTTTTAATTCTTAGAATGTTAAAGCTTTCAACGTAAATGTAGTTTTCATTAATGTTAATATGAAGTTTAGAAATGAAAATATTTTTCCTAAAGATGTTTCTGGCTGGAAATATGAAATTCTTGCAAAAAGTCTGATAAGATATATTACGGACAAAATAGAAAATCACTTACACAACGAATTAAAAAACACTAATATTCTACGAGAATAATTCTAGAAAAGGGCAATGCAAACATTTTATTTAACTAATAACAAGCTTGAATTTAGTAAACATAGGATCCTCAAGTTACAGTATAATGAAAGGCCTTTTTTTTAATTCTTAGAATGTTAAAGCTTTCAACGTAAATGTAGTTTTCATTAATGTTAATATGAAGTTTAGAAATGAAAATATTTTTCCTAAAGATGTTTCTGGCTGGAAATATGAAATTCTTGCAAAAAGTCTGATAAAAGTATTACGGACAAAATAGAAAATCACTTACACAACGAATTAAAAAACACTAATATTCTACGAGAACTGACCAAATCTCGACTTCATTATTCGTACATATGAGAGATGTGAATTATCCTATTAAGTGGAGTGAAGCGAGATATTTAGTCCCATGTAAAGGAATATCACTAAATCTTGTTTTAACAAGTCAAATAATGGAACTGTTCTGAATGTAAGTCTTGATTTGTTTACACTCGATGTCTTCATAATTTAAAAGTTGTTGATAAATATAAGCAACAAAATTAATATATTCAGTATACATTTTTTTTTTTTTTTTACATCTTAGCTTCCGTATCTCTTTCGGTTCAGTTTATGGTCTTAGTTTATGACCGCGTAATCCTGGATTATCTCTTTATTTTTTACCCTTTTGGCAATTAATCATCTGTTATTCTCTATCTTTTTGTTTACATTGTAACTTTTTTCCAAAAGTACCTCACTTGTGCCCCGACGATGCAAAAGCACTTGGTGCTGATCTCCTGCCTGCCGTATTCCTGTGATATTCCTTTACATGGGACTAAATATCTCGCTTCACTCCACTTAAGTAGGATAATTCACATCTCTCATATGTACGAATAATGAAGTCGAGATTTGGTCAGTTCTCGTAGAATATTAGTGTTTTTTAATTAGTTGTGTAAGTGATTTTCTATTTGTCCGTAATATATCTTATCAGACTTTTTGCAAGAATTTCATATTTCCAGCCAGAAACATCTTTAGGAAAATATATATATATATATATATTAGATATATATATATATATATATATATATATATATATATATATATATATATATATATATATATATATATATCAGATAATGACTTCAAAAATTCAGAAATACTAACTGAACGTCTCCCAACTAACTCCATTAATATGACCACTAAATCATAAGTCATTATCACAAATCCACAAAAACAAACAAAAACATTAAGTTCTCTAACTCAATTCTCCAACAATAAAAAAAAATTCACCAAATTCACACACCAGCGCACACAACCCAGGACTCACAGTAACTCCACGGACTTCTGCACTCACATTTCAAACTCAAATTCTCACAAGTAAAAAAAGAGAAAAAGCAACGAGCCCAAGAAAAAAAAATCACGTAACAAGCCCAGACCCAAAAATCAAAAATGTTCTCTCAAGCTCTAATATTTCAGCAACCCACAAAATCAGTAAAAACTCTTCACCGCTCACATAATTAATTTCAATGAGACTTAATGTCAAACGCCCATCTATGTAAATCACAACGCCCGATAAATTACATCTCCCGTCCAAAAAGAAATGCTATTTAAAGCTCAATCCCCAATTACATCTCATGTAGGAAAAGGAAAAAAAAGAAAAAGAAAAAAAAGATAACGAGAAGTGAACTTCCCCCATCACAAAGCACATAATATATGCATGATATACATAACCCTGCAATTTTCCCCCAACAAATGCAATATGCATAGTTACAGATTTTTTGCCATCGCAACTATTCAAGCTATTGGACATGGCCAGGAAGCAACCCATTACACATGCACTTTCACGAAATGCTATGGTCAACATTTCCAGATATTGCAAAAACTCTGAGCAATCACCACTAAAGGAAAAGAGTCAGCACACCAGACTCATCACAGTACTGTCAGCAAAAATATCCACCTGCAGACACGTGTGCTTGAACTGCAGCATAAAAATGTCTAGTTAGACTTCCAACTTCGGAAACCCATGATTCTCAAAAAAAAAAATCTATACTGAAATCACATAAGCACATTCCACAAAATTATCTCCAGAATATGACCAAGGTGTTCAAAATTTGTCTTAAAGACGTAACTCTCACATGATACTACCCAATTATATGAAAAAAATTATCACCTATTCGGGATAAAAAAAACTACGATAAACTCATAATTCAGCAATTATATGCCACCAAAAATAACACACTGGTGAACATAAAAAATGCACAACATCTCCACAGGACCACAATGTAGTAATGCCACTTGCCTTCAATTAGTCACGAAACCAAAAAGAAAGAACCACAGAACTCTTCTCTTGGCTCGAAAAAATTCCCAGAAATTCAACTAAAAAAAAATCATAACCACAAAAAAGGTCACCCCCAAAGATAAATGCCATCCACATATATATATAAATCACCATATTAATAATAAAACCACTCCAGTGATAAAAATATTTCCTCCATTTAATTAAAAACCACACCACCATATTCCCTCTTATTTCACCAATAACCATGTGTTAATAAAAACCACCACTCCAGCAACAAAAAATATTCACCTCTGCTTCGGCAAATAAAAAATACTTACCTCTATTTCACCAATAACTCCATGTGGAATAAAAACAAGTCTCAAAAAAATATTACATCTCCAAGCAGAAAAATAAAAAAAAATGTAACTCCATCTCCAAAAAAAATGCACTCAAAGCATCTAGCTGACACACTCATAAATATTTCCCATATCTCCTCAAAAATGTGTCTCCATTTGCAACAAAGATGGCTGCAACATAATTGAACTAAACATAGCGCTCACCAACATAGGCCTAATCTGTGGAAATTATATTTCCAAAAAAATAAAATATATCAAATGACCAAAAATATATCTCCAATATATTATATCTCAAATTATATCTCCAAAATAATATACCTCCAATTCTCCAGAGAATAACTCAATGTTATAGTCAAAAACTATCAACTCTCTGCTTAGCATAACTGCTGAAAAAGGGCAAAAACTCGGCAAATAAAATTATCCTGGAAATTCTAGAAAAAAAATCACCAGTGTGCCACAACTTATTATTACAAAATTCAAAATTCAAAGTGTCTAAGCAAAGACTTCTCCATATGCCCTACGACATAGGCCACTAGAAACTTAGCCAAGTGTCCTATCTCTGGCAAAGTTGTCACAAATACAACAAAAGTATTGTGCCAGAAACACATAACTTCTGGAACACAAATATCCAGAAAAAAAATGTAGTGCCATTTCGTATGCATTTAAAAAAATGCAAAAATTCTCCTATAAATCCCTCTGCAGCATCAAAAGGCTGAAATCATAAACACGTTCCTGAACAATGACTCCAAGTCACGAACTGAGACATTAAAAAAAATTCACACAAACTGGAGAGAAAAAATAAATTCAAATTCACCCATGATAAAAAAAAAACTTATGTCAGCGATGGTTAACATCCAAAAAAGGAAAAAAGAAAAATCAACGGCACTGTTAACTATCCCCCGTGACTCACGTAGATGTCAAGCAATTCTCTGCTGAACTCATAAAAAAAGAAAGAAAAAAAATGTGTCGTTAGTTCCTCCCATATCCACAAAAAAAAACAACACCACCCTTGATAGCATTACAACACACATGTTAGTATATAAAAAAAATCACCAGTATTAGCACAAAAAACATCACCAATGTTAATGCTTGCCCATTCGCCAAAAATTCAGCACAAAATTCACCAGAAGTTCAGCAAAATTCAGCACAATTCACCAAAAATTCACCCAGATTCATCACCCATGAACTACTGACATATTCTCCAAAGTCAGAGAAACTGAATAAATAATTAACCACAAAACTTCTCCCATAATTCATTGTAATAATTCTCCATAATATAATTATCTGTAATAATAATGAAATAATCTCCCTTGAAATATCTCAAATAATGATCATTCTACTTAAGTACCTCTCCCGTAAGATATCTCAAGTAATAATAATAATAGTAATTCTCCATAGTAATAATTCTCCTGCAAATATCTCAAGTAAGGGCATTAATGTTGCCAATCCCCCAGTATTTTTCATATTGCCACACCCAAAATCAACACCATTTCCCCAGTATACACCAAATACAGCACGAGGCACCCATCCAC
>NC_061107.1:69307744-69310244 GCF_015104395.2 Macrobrachium nipponense
CACTTAACTTACACAGGGGTCCAAATGATACAAGCCAGAGCTATGGTTAAAATTACAATTGGGAGTAACTTGTATAATTGCAGATCCTAAAAGATTTCATGAAAAGACACCTTTTCAACTAGCAATTATTGAACTCCCAGTCCACTTTACTCTGTGACTTTTTTCACTTAAATAAATTAATATTACTTTGGATGTTTGCCCAGTTTTGATACTTATGCTGTTTAATTCTTAATTCTAAATCCTTGCTAGATTGGCCAACATAAAAACAGGGGCAGTCCAAAGATGGAATTTTATGATATTGGATTCCAGATACACATTTTCTTTTATAATCCATATCTGTCACTTATACAATCTTTCTTTGTATAATTGCTTTCATATTTATATCAAGGCCTTTTAGGGGTGCCAGTAACTCACTTTCACAGTTTATCACACACTGAGAATGAGAAAATATAGTATTATATATATATATATATTATATATATATATATATATATATATATATATATATATATATATATATATATATAATCATGTGTGTGTGAGTGTGTGCTTAAGGTTTCGAAAATGTATTTTCACAGAAAAAATGTGGCTTCAGAAATGGAGTAAAGGAGTTAATGATAAAGGATTTCTTTATAATCATAAACATTATTTCTAAAAATATATAAGAATACTGAATAGGTTAAAAAAATGGAGAGAAACACTGAATGATTTACAGATAAAATCAGTGACAATGGTGAATAGTTTAGGATAAGATTTGGTTTCAAGAAAAAAATATGACTCGGACCCAAATTCTCAATTAGGGTCCTTCATTTAATGTTAAAAGCAATCTGTAATTTTATAGCCATTTAGCTAGTGATGTATTCCTCGTCTATGTGTTGTTCTGTTGGGGATTTGAACTGGTATTATCAGTAGGCAATCAGTCTGACGAATGATGGTTGACAGCTATAGTTTTGGCTTGATCTCCAAGTGTTCTCATTTTCTTGTGTTTTACTTGAATTATGACACCAAAATTTGATCCAGTGCTGCAAAGATGAGACTATCTCGTGAGCTTTGGAACCCCATACTTCCATAAAGGACTATTCTGTTATTTTTGATGTTGTAAAGTTATAAAGTGTATTTACGTAACACTATTTCTACAAGAATTATGGTCTAATTGTGTTGTTATAGACAAGACAAACTATTTCTTTACCAGTAAGTATTGTGGACGAATTTATATGGCAAAATTAATTTGGTATGTTATGCCTCCAACAGGGAGAATACAATCTAAATGATGCATTTAGAATACTTAAACAGTTCACTTTTGGTTTAAAAGATTTATATGGAGTACAGCAGATGAGGAGTATCTGTTGTGATTCAAGCACGAATATGTATGAAAATATAATATTTATTTACAACATTTGAGCAACAACATTCTGGCTGATCATTTTCACAGTTTTGGTAATCAGAGTTTGGCCTCTGAATATCTCTTTTGAAGCAAATAGTAAAATATTTTAGCAATGTATTCTTCATTCTGTTTAAGTGAGATGACCAGAGACTTCAGACTTTTTTGCCTTGTCCTTGTCTGGTTTTGTCTTGTCTATCCTTACCAACCATGGACAGGTTCTAGCATGTAAATCCCCATCTCCTAGAAGCTATAGCATGAATACACACTCCTGCAGAGAGTAAAGTATTGTACTATAATGTTTCTCAACTCAACCAGTTTGGAAATATTTTTCTTTCTCTTAAATCTTCAGATGATAAACATTGTGAATAGAGTCAACACGCTAGAAACCTATGACGGCTCAAAAGGAAAATCAGTCTGCACAGAGAGACTAGTTATAGGAAAAGGTGATAAACAAATAAATATGAAGAAATAGTAAATAAAACCAGCATATCTGAATTCAGGTGTCAGTAGTGAGCAGAAATGAATTTGCTACTCACTTAAACATTTGGAAATCAAAAATTTCCACAAATGCACCAAGCAAACTATTCCACTGACTTGTACCCAAGAGAAAACTACTAGCGAACAGAATGGTATCAAACCTGAAGCTAGAAAACAGCACAGTTTGCAGCAGCAATATATCTAGGTCAAGTAACAAAGAACTTAGAGCATAGAGGAAATTTGTTGTTTTATTACATTTTCTACATCAAGCATAATAAACTCACTTTATTTATATGCCACAAGGCAACATTAAGAGTTGACTAAATACAATTGACCAATAACATAACTCTATCCAAGAGTTTGAGACGAGAGTGAGCACTCAAAGACCACACTTGAAAACAGTATTCCAAACAAGGAAGAAAGGAGTTAAAACACTTAGATATAATAGCTACGTCCTGAAGCATTTTGAAATATTTTGGTATATATACTTTTCAATAGTCAATTTCTTATCAAAAGATACACCTAACATCTTGAAAGAGTTTTTACATTTAAAAGCATATCATTTGAATGATATGGATGCAAAGGTAAATGTTTTTGGGATCAACTAATTAGCATACTTTAATCCTCATTCCCCACGTC
>NC_061107.1:69315244-69317744 GCF_015104395.2 Macrobrachium nipponense
AGATGGTGACCTTACGAAAGAATTTCACGCTTTAACGTTTAGAATTATAACAAACCCCTATAGCTGAAGGTAAGCACAACTCAAAATTGAGGGTAAAAGAGTCAAAGAATACCATACACTTCCTTGAATGATAATCATTCAAACTGTGTAATTTACTCACGGAAGTACTTGCCATATTAAAAAGTAATCCTATACTTCCAGTACAGTTATTGGTCGTTGTGCTATTTTAAAAAGCATGTTAATTATATATACTTATAAGTTTACATGTTTGGCATTTGATGAGATATCCTCAATATCGTACCAACGGCCTGACGTTTTTATTACAGAAGTGGCATGTCATAATAAGACAGGAATGTCTAGTCCTGCTGACAATACATAAAGTACATAGGATTCAGCGACAGTGATGAATGCCAGGTGACATTTCAAAGGTAAGTATGATCCGTTTGAAATATTTCTGGACTAGGTAGCACCTTTTCAAAGAGTCGGTGCAGCTTTCAGTTGATCTAAAAAATCGATAAAGAATTCAAGCCAGTTCCATTGGCCATCAACATAACACAGAACTCAAATTGAGAAAATTTTTGATCAGCAATTAGCGTTTTAAATCAGAATCAAGAAATGGTACTGCCATCACAGCAGATAACATGGTGCATAGGTTCCAAATAAAGGTCAATCGAAAATAATCCCTTTCCCCTTGAAGAAAGGTGACTCCCTCTCCCCCGTCAATAAAAGCCGGGTTTTTAAGACAGAAGGAGAATCGCATCTAGAGGAGAAATAAACAAATAGACGACACAATACACTTTACCTAATGAACTCGAATCCCTCATCCTATAGGTCTTACCAAAACTTCTTTCCCGCTGCTGGTCTCTCTCTCTGTCTCCTTGATATTCCACTCGCCTCTCCTCGCCGCAAGCATTCGCTCCCTCACTCGTATTTTCCACCCTCCATTTTCCCTGCCCCTCTTATCATAAATTACTGCCAGTTAACCATGACAGGTATCGATCCCTATTGGACAACATTACTGCATGAAGCTAATCGTCACATTGTGTGTATAATTGTAGTCTGAAACGCACATAAATAAAGGAAAAAGCTTATGGGCCCAATTCCTCAGAGGCTTATATATATAAGATATCTATATATTAATATATATTAATATAACTATTTATATATTATTATAATTTACATATATTATAGCCATATATAACATCTTAAAATACATGTGTGAGTGCGCGCACGCGTGTGTATGTTTATATTGGTAAGCAATTTTTCCGTAAACACTCTGCTGCAAACATTTAGGATGAAAGTCTTGAAAAGTCTAAGAATAAACCAGGCAAATGAAAACGTAGCCCATTTTGAACCTTTTCTTAACTTTCCTTTAGAAATGTTAAATAAAGCTTGTCAATTTTCACACTGATTTCCTTTCGATTCAGTTTTTAGGAGGGTGAAAAGAATTGATGTCTGCTCCCTAAAATTCCTAAAAGAAATAGTATGTGAGAGAGAGAGAGAGAGAGAGAGAGAGCGGCGCGACAGAAGAAAAAAAGGAATGCCATCATGTCGAGGGTCAGCTGCCGCAGAGAGCCGGGTTACCAAAGTTAACATTTGTATGCACGTTTCCTGGTGGTTGATGCGTCTTAACACAGTGTAACATAAGGCAAACTGCGGGAAAACTCTCTCTCTCTCTCTCTCTCTCTCTCTCTCTCTCTCTCTCTCTCTCTCTCTCTCTCGTTCCATTAAGCTTAATGTGATTCTCTGGTGAGCTACATGGATTTCCATGGACGTTGATGTTTAAGTAATTAGTATGGAATATTTTTTGTTGGAATACTTATCTGGATGGTACGTAGTTTATATGCTACACATCTTTTTATTCTCTTTCTGTTGAAAGTTATTTCAGTTATAACTTACATAGATTTGTATTTTCCTCTCAACTATAATTCTTTAAATTGGCTCTATGGGTGGGGTGACTACAGATATCGAATCTATGAAAAATTCTCCATAGTGACTATACAGGGACAGTGTACCACTATGATTATGAATACTCATAAAATCTTCCTCACCAACGCGCGCGAACGCATACACACACACACACATCATTATATATATATATATATATATATATATATATATATATATATATATATATGTATATGTATATGTATATCAGCAGAAGCCACAGGGAAAATTAAAAAAAATGACAGAGTGCCAAGTACTTTCGTGTATTTAACACATCTTCGGGGCACAAAGTAATACAAAACGTAAAAACTAGTGAGCAAGAAAGCTCTCACAAAAGCAAAGTGGAAAAAAATTATATATATATATATGTACAATAAGGCCATTACAAACAGAAACAGCATTCGTCTAGATTACCCAACCACTTAACACCCCAACAAGTCAAAAGAAAGAGAGTAATTGCCCAATGACCCAATTACTTACAGAAGTGAAAAACACTGACTATGTCAACCAGTTTACAAAATAAGTGAATTCACAATTATGAATAGTGACAATA
>NC_061107.1:69320244-69335244 GCF_015104395.2 Macrobrachium nipponense
AAGAGGACAGCCAACCAGCAACGGGCCCCCTGATGACATCGCTCGTGACGTCACAGGTATTGCCCAATGAAAAGTGAGGTACCCGTTTCTTCAAGCCAACCGAATGCAATAAATAGCGTGAATACATCTGACACAGACCATTGCACTCAGCGATCCCGTCCCGAAGATGGCCAAACGAGGTGGCCGAAACATGTAGACGCCTTGAAAACCAGAAAAGAAGAAATAACAAGAAATACCGGATAGACCCCTGACGACTACGGCCTGTTTCCCGACCTACGAAACCCACCTGTATACCTGTTGACGACCCCAGCCTGTCCCATGATAACCAGTTTTGCTTTTGATAACACCAGCCCGCCCGAAATTTCCGTTGACGACCTACAGCACGATGAACATTGGACAGCTGCTTTATAATACCAGCGTGCCAGAAAGAAAAATCATAAGGAGAATTGAAAGAATATTGTACAAAATCAATTCTGTGAATTCTGCCATTATTTTCAATAAAACTTGTTTGAAAGAAGGTCTGTTTCCAGCGTACAATAATAATAATAATAATAATAATAATAATAATAATAATTATTATTATTATTATTATTATTATTATTATTATTATTATTATTATTATTATTATTATTATTATTTGTATAATAATAATAATAATAATAATAATAATAATAATAATGATAATAATAACAATAATAACAATAATAAATAATAATAAATAAAACAGGAGCTTGTAGAAATGGGTATTATATCTTGGGCAACACTGGGTCACCAAAGATCAGCTATGTTCTCACTTTGTCTGGTAACACTGGGGCCAAGGCAAGCTCAGCTGAGCTTTACTTACAACAGGCCAGGTAAGCTTTCCTAGTTATTTTAACTGGTATAGCCTCTGTATTTAAGGCTTTGACTCCTTTTTTGGCTATAAAAGTGTAAATAACAAAAAGAGGGAGAGAGACAGTGGACCAAGTGAGTCGAGTAAATTAATAGATTCCTCATTTCCTTGCCTGCCACAGAACACTGCAGCTACAATGCTCAACCTGATAAAAGAAAACAATGTCCAGGAGATATTGCCACTTATGTTTGAACTATTAACAATTTATGCCACTCTACCCATCACAACTGCAACAGTGGAAAGGACCTTCTCCAAACTCAAGCTGGTGAAGACAAAGCTAAGCTACGCAGCCTGTCCAGTGAGGAGAGGTTATCTGATCTTTGTTGCTAGCAGTTGAAAAGGATATCACAATCAACAACAGTGAAGTTATCAGCATATTCAAAGAAATGGCACACAGAAGGGATCTCTTATAAATATAAAATGATGAGGTCTGGTTATTAGCCAATTGTATTGATCATACAGATTGATTTTCTTGCAGTCATTTATGTAAAAGTAATAATTATAATTTTTCTTTTGTTAAATTTCCTAGTTCTACTGGTAGTCAGTACTGTAGATTTTATGTTCATATAAAACATTAGCCCACTGGTACCTATGATATCAGTCATGTTTATCTCTTTCTTGAATTATTAATGACTAGTTTAGATAAATTTGAAAGAATATTGAGGCGGTATATATTTAGCCTCATTCATTTCTATATTTTTGCCCTTTTTTTCACTTGAGCACCTGCCCTGAAAAAGTTCTCTGCACGTCCCTGGTCCTCCACGAACAGATTACCCAAGGAACCTTCATTTCTGTGCTGGTGATTTTTTTCATCTTAGCGAGACTTTTCTTCTGACACTGGATTGTTCACACATACAGTCAAGTCATGCTTATACTACTGTCATTCTTGTCAGTGGAATCCGCGTAAACGCAAGTTTGTTACCATACATCTACTAATTCAACTGATGACACATACGACAAGGGCGATTGCATCAAAGATGAACAAAAACTTTCAAATTTAAAGGAATATGCTTTCCACCTATTTTTAAACAGTATTTTATTGTATTCCATTATATTCATCAGTAATTTGATTTTGTAGAGTCAGAATTATTACCTTTTAAAAGATGAAAAGAAAAACTTTCCACCTGCTATTTATTATTCCTATAAGAACGTTATAGAGAACAAGTATCTAGCGAAATCTCTTCACTTACAACTTTCGACCTCACAGTTCCCAAAAATAAGTCTCTCTCTCTCTCTCTCTCTCTCTCTCTCTCTCTCTCTCTTTAAAATAACTCTTCATTTAAGATTCTTTTTGTCTTTGAAATTATCAGTGAGCCTCCATTTTTGCCAAACCATTTTATACATTCCCTCCCCTTTCATTCATCATTATCCCTCTTATCCTTTTCCGCGACTTCTTGTTCCAAGACCTGGTCTGGGTCGGGTCAGTCGTAAACAATCTGATTCCTCGTATCGGTACCGAAAGTTCTGGCATATTCCGAAAGATAAGGACCAGTTCCCATAGTCATCGCCTTTTTATTTCACTTGGTCTCTGCCCCTATGGTAAATATAACTGTTTTGAAGACATTGCTGAATACTTTCTAAGAAATATAATAGACTTTGAGAGCGGCAATTGAGAGAAAGTCATTTTCACGTTAGATCGATATATACAGATAGCTAGACAGATGAACAAAGCGGTAATAAGAGGACGAGACTTTGCTGAGGTACTACAAAATTCCCACCTCGCAAACCTTTCAATAACGTCAGAGATTTCCCTGCTGACCGACTGAAATCTTCATAATTAGGCAGTCAGAATTTGTTCTCCTTACGCTTTTAGTCAATGTTTTGAACTCGGGCGTTAATTAAGTAGATTTTTATGGCATGTGGATTGTGGACTATTTTGCGCTGTCATTGCGGGTTGTAGGAATACCCAGATCTTTTCCTGCTAGAGTCGAGTTTTGCATCTCCCAAAGTTGTCGAAAAGTTTATCGTTGTTTCCAAACCAGGCCACGGTTCTAATCCTGGCCAGTACAAGAGCATTTATCGATTATAATTCCCCTTAGGTGTGACTTATTCCCGAGGTATTTTGGATTTGTCAATTCGAGATTAAATGGTACTTGTAGACTTGATATTTGTGAACATTAAGGATTTCACGTGTGTAATACTGTAACGCCATGTGAGGGGGTCGGTAGAAAATTGCGTTTGCTTTGTGAATTGCTTTCTCAGTTATATGGTCAGGATACCTTAAAGACGAAAGCTACTTAGGAATTAGTTCAAATTCTTTTTCCAGGAAATCTGGGGAACTAATTCGTAAGGCTCTTAAGAATAGGTTGCTGGCTATGCCTATCTTGATAGGAATGTCGTGATAGCTAAAGTAGTGAATGTATGCCTATCTTGATAGGAATGTCGTGATAGCTAAAGTAGTGAATGTATGAAAGTGAGAACGTTGCTTTTCTGTACATGGTAAATTTGTATTCTGTCGTGTCTCTGATTATTAAAACATAAAGAAAAGGAATTTTGTTGTCTGTTTCCCATTCAACTTTAAATTTGATGTTGGGCACTATTGCATTTAATTTTGAATGGAAATCATTGAAACTGCCCCATCTATAATCCAAAAAATGTTAGAATATCATCTACATATCTCATCCTCAACACAAGACCAGAGAGACTCCCAACAATGAAATAAAAATTCCACACCTGGACAGGATTAAGACGGTGACTCAGACCCTCGGAAAATCTAACTCTTTTGCATTTACTTACTCAAACACCTTAGCCAAATCCCTGATTAACGTCCAACAAAAGACATCCCCCAAGGACACAGGCGTTTTCGAAATCACATGCCTGGACTGTGACCAATCTTACATCGGATTTACAGGAAAATCACTTCCCAGAGATTAATACAACACAAACGGTCAGTTAGGTATGGACAAAAGAACTCAGCTATTTTCAACCAGTTAAATGAACATAACCACAGAATGAACTGGAATTTTTCACGTATAATTCATAGCAGTATCTGACGGTACAAGAGTCAAATGATGGAAGTTTTCATTCAACCAAGGCTTAAGAGGATTAAAGGAAGATTATCAGCAGGAGTGACCTAAATTGTCTTACCTGTGGATGGATCTCTTGGTATAGATACCACCTTTTCTGTAACTTTTCTCATTCATATACCTGAAGAAGGAGACAGGAGTCTCTGAAATATAGTATTTTCTTTCTATATTTTGGTGTTTTTATGGGATCCTTTTTAATAGATGGAATTCTGTTGTAACAGAATATTTTTACCAGTCAATTATATATATCTTATCGACTAAAACATTCCCCTTTGGTTTACATATATGGAAATATTTTAATTCCGAGGTAGAGCGAATTAGATATTAAAGGACATTTGTAGCTCGATGTATGTATATGAATCACGGTAATGTGATACGACTCATATAATGGCTATGATGTGCGGATAAAAGCACTACAACTCTACCGAGGTCGAGGTGGGTGGATGCCGACTCCAAAACAACGAACACCTGAGAGCGACAGTATTTGTAGTTAAGAGGCGGCATAAACTTATATTTCTTGCGGTGCCAGTATGTTGTAAAGCTTCACTGTGCATCCTGGATTTGTTGGATTCGATGGTTCGTGCCCGTGAGACAATAAATCTCTTATTGACTAAAAGATTCCCTTTGGGTTTACATATGTGAAAATATATTAATTCCGAGGTAGAGCAAATTAGATATTAAAGGACTTTTGTAGCTCTATGTATGTATATGAATCACGGTAATGAGATATGACTCATATACTCATATATATATATATATATATATATATATATATATATATATATATATATATATATATATATATATATATATATATATTTCTATGTATACTAGATATATGTATATATACATGCATTTCTATGCATATAATATGTGGAAGTGCGAGTGTGCGTGTGTATGTAATCAATCAGTCATACTGACCAATAAGGTGTACAATTAAAACTCACAAAGAATTACTGATAGCTCTAAGAGAATGGACTCATGGTATCTAAGATACGATGAGTCCAACGTTTTTTCCACAGCGTCATCTGAAGACACAGTAGTCGAGGTATTGTATCCGTCTGCTTAACCCTTTGAAAAAGTCCACCCTGGGTTTTATGGGAAACATTAAAAAATCCTCTTAGTATGTTGTAGTATTAGTAAATACAAGAAAAACCTTTTTACTCTTGTTGTACTTTTACAAAATTTCCAATGTTAAGCGAATAATTGCACGCAATGAAGTATCCCGTATGGGTGCCTCGGGCGCTCTTAGGCGGACCACGCTCATACCCGTATGGGATCTATTGGGCCGTGCGGGCAACTTTTTCAAGTTTATAAATACTGTTAATTTGCCCATAAATCATTGTTGATTATTATTATTTATTCATTTTTTTTGTTCCACAATGTATGATAGAAACACTTATATGGCTTTACAATTTAATTAATATAAAAATAAATATACATTAGATACAAAAATAGTATAAAAATACAGAAAACTCTATAAAAAACTCTAATCAAAAACTCTAATACAAAAATATAGTAAAAAAATACACAAAACACTATAAACAACTATCATAACAACACTTACTTAGAAATCTTATGGAACAAAGCAAAACAATTTCTTTCTTCAGTAAGGCAAAGGGCAACCTTGCAATCCTCACACATCCAGCGGGAACTGTGGCCTGCACCAGAAACAGAACTTGCAGGTTCTGCCTCATGGTGACACGCTTTGGGCATGTGTAGGGCAGTGGCATTCTGGCGTATCTCAATATTTTGCAAAACTACCTGTTGGCCCTTTCTTGGCCAAGCAAAAATCTCTAGTGCCAAGAGAATTCCTGGCACCAGGCTTCTGATGAATGTAGTCGGGCAGGGGCATGGATATCAATGTTTTCCTTCTTCCATTCATCAGCATGAGACCTCTTAGGGTTAGGCTCAGGTTCCTCTTCCATAGGCATCGCTTGAGAGACAACATTGACCTTGCGATCTGAAACAAGAATAAAGTAACATTAGTGAAACAGTAAATGAATCGTGTGTGCATGCATGTGTGCTTGTGTGTGCATGTGTGTGTGCATGTGTATGTCAAGTGAGTATGCATGTGCGTGTGCATGTGGTGCACGTGTATGTCAGTGAGTATGCAAGTAAACAAATAAGTTTTTAAAATACCCATTGTTTTACAAACCATTTAAAGGGCAACAAATTTAAATACATTATAACAACGAGACATTTAAATACAATGTTTACAACACATTTCTCTCTCTCTCACTCTCTCTCTCTCTCGTCTCTCTCTCTTCTCCTCTCTAAGGATGTCTCATACTAACCTCTAGAGTTAGGAAGGTCAAAGGCACCGTCCTGAGTAAGGCTTCGTCAGGAACGTAGGTAGGGTCGTTCATCATCACTGTCAATGTCCAAAGGGCTCATGTCGATATCACTTGACTTCAGCGTTCGTTCAGGGGCTACCCATGTTACACGTTCCTGAGTCTCCAATGCAGCATTGCGTTGCCCAGAAAACATACTGCTTTGTAACTGCAAAAATAAAAAAAACTATTTTAAAATCATGTAATGAAAAGAAAAAAAAAAGTAACTTTCCCTAACAAAAACCTATCATTCAATCCCTTGTAATAAGTAAGTCATTTTATGCACATGAGCCTAACATCTATAAAGCATCACTGTTATATCTAGAAAATATTGTTAAAATTATTCACAAATGTCTAAAACAAGCACTAAAAAAAAATTATTTGACGTCGTATTCTGCTGGCCGTTGTAACCGTTACGGTCCGATATCCCTCATGGGATGAGCGTGGTCCGCCTAAGAACGACCGAAGTATCCCCTATGGGATCTATACTTTTGTTTTTTAGTCACTATGACATGTCAGTAACACTACAGCCCTTCAAACCAACATCAAAAGGTAAGCATATCATTAGGCTTCACTATCCCACAGTCACTGTGTACTACCATGATTACGAAGTTGGGGGGGGGGGGAACTTGGAGGTTACTGCGACACGTCTTGACTGTTTTCCAACTTGCGCACGACTGAGGTGTCTGTCGAAGGCCCCTCCAGTCTTCGTGCGAGGGCCTGGTGGCTTCTGATTGGTTGATTCGAAGAGCAGAGGAGTGTAGCTATGAGTTGCCAAAGCGTCAATTTCATACAAGCTCAAACTTGTTCACCACGACTACCCGAAAGTAGCTGTTTTTAAAGATCCCAAATGGGATCTCTGGTCGTTAAGGGTTTAATACAAGTTGAAGTTAGTCTTAAAGGAGAGTTCTTTCACAAATCCCCTATTTCGAATTTTAAAGTTTTCTTTAAAAAACGAAAAAAAAGTTCCATTTCGGAAAAATTATTTGGTTTTGCCTTCGTTTTTACACACATGCACATATATATATATATATATATATATATATAATTATATATATATATATATATATATATATATATATATATATCTTATACAGTATATATATACGCTTTCCTTCCTTCGTCTGCCGCTCTTCGCATTTTTCCAAGGATTGTGGTAGAAAAATCCGTGTGTGGGCGAAACTACAGTATCCAGGTCTAAGAGCTGGGGTATTTTGACCTGGTCCCGTTCTCACTCGATCGCCATCCCTGAATCAGTCAAGACCTCTAAGGAGTGTCTCCTTTCCCCTTTCCCCCCTCCTTTGCCATTATACCGAGCCGCCCATATGCTCCGTTCTTATCCCTGACCCTGGACCCTCTTGAAGAAGTCCTATCATTATGTAAGTGTTTACATAATAAAAATATGGAATGTTAGTCCATATATATAAAGATTGCTTGCAGGAATGTGATCAGACTAGAGACGCTAAAGATGACGTATACAATAAGTATGTAGGCTAAGTTGACATGCCATCACCTGTAGTCATTCAATTGTTTATAAACATTAGTCCCAAGCTCCCTGCTTGAGACAACTACCCCGACCTATGATTCAAACGGCCTACGTGATCTGTAGCGTGTCTCATTTGATTGTGTGTTCGTATGAAACTATGTCATTTGTATGTATGTTCATATGTTCGAACTACTGTCTGCTCCTTCATAACTTGTAACAGAGATGGTAGACAGGAGAACAGAGTTAGCTATCGTCATTAGAAGACCTGTACCTCTTTACCTAAGCTTTATCATGTAGAGGAATAGGATTAGCCATCATCATTGGAAGAAGCGATCAAGCTATCGTTATTAGAAGACTTGTACAATCATATCTGATCTTCAGCATGTAAAACTTCAGAAGAATACATATAGTTTTATATTTCGTGTTTTCTACAAGAACCTCCTCACCATGAGTTTAACACATCGTCGTAATAACCAACAAGATAATACCGACTTCGAAAATGATCTACAAACCCCCAGACACTCCATTGAAGATGGAAGTGCAATACCAACCGACTTAGCGTAAGATTATCGCTAGTCTAACATTACTCATATGGGCGCCTTATCATACAAGGCACAAGCCCTAATATTGGTGGCCAGCGTACCAGAAGAACTCTACAACGTCCTACGAAGAAAAACCAGAATAATAAATCATGTATCATAAGAAGTCAACGACGACGGAAGCAGCAGATTCTTCAAGCAACATAGTATCATCGTTAGTGAGCGACTTCAGAAAACAACAAGAACTCTTTAACGACGACGAAAGCAAGAGATTCTTCAACCAACTTAGTATCATCGGTTAGTGAATAACTTCAAGAAACAAAACCGACGTGTCCTTTTTCCTACGACAACGCAAGCTTCGTCTCTCATTAGAATCATTCAAGAAAACATCGTAGTGAGCGTTTCCGGCACTCCAAGAAACAAACCGAACGCGTCTGCAGCATCGGATCTTTCAAGGGCTCGAATCATCGAAACAACGCGCACGGGGGAAAACTGAAGCCAAACCAGGTCGTCCGCTAAATAGAGAAGGAGGACCAAGGCCGTGTGTCGTTATCGGAACACCGTGACTTCCCACAAAAGCAAGCTAAGTACAATTTTTTTATTCATTTGGAGTAACTTTGAGTGTTTCCTTTTGCAGGTCGAATTTCGTTATTCCTGTGGCTGAAGTTACGAGACATTCTTAATCTTATTTTTTTTTACAGAAATTATCTACATCATTGAGATATTGCTACTGCGAGTTTTTATCTTTGAGTGTCTGTTTCCAGAAGTTCTACTGAAATATCATAATCATATACTATGTTATTATTTTATCATTTTGGGTGATTATTAATCCTTACGTAACAAATCATATTAAACAGTGAATATGCGTTTACGCAGTGGACGTCTGTATTTATACAGATGCATGGATAGGGTCGTTAGCACCGTAGTGATTAGAAAACACACAAAAAACAAGTGGAACACCCGTACAAATCTATATAAATTAGAGGTAACACTATTTCGGGTCATGACAATAAATGCTCTTTTGCAAGTCCCGATCGCAGTTTAGCCTTGAGTTTTTTGAGTTATATAAAATATCGAACCTCAATGACTCAACTTAACTTTAAAAATATGGCTGGATTGCAAGGAATAACATGTCTGTAAAAAACTTTCATCAGGTCTAAAATTGCGCTGACCAGGATCCCTCACTATTTCAAATTTTAGCAAAGAATGAAGTACAAACACAGTTAATATTGAATGCAGTAGTGATAACTTGTCTTATTAGTAATCGCTCAGTTCCTAATAGTTCGTCATTCATTGCTTTTATACGTAACCAGCAACATAATGCTAAAAACACACAATACGTTGCCGATGGTAATAAAGAGAAGGATCTTAATCATAACAAAAAAAAAAAAAAAAATAGAAACAGTAGCCCGTTCAGAATCAAACAAGCAAACTCGGTGACTGTGTCCTAGTCAAGCGGTCAAGGTCAGTCAAAAACTGCCGAAGTGTTTCAAAGCATAGCAAATTCCATACAATAAGCGACTCTAGCAGAGTGGGGAAAAGCGATGTTGGTTCATACATACCGATATTTTTTCAAGTAATAAAAAAAAAAGGATTTTTCCCTATGGAAACACACGACCGTATAAAGTAATCAGAGCAGGTTTTCGTTTTTTTTTTAATACGTAAGTTATTATAAGTTAGTGGTGGATAAAAAGCCCACTGTACGCGCCGTAAAAATTAGAATATCTTGTTTATTCCTTTAGTACACGTAATATCCTGTATTTAACGGACTCACCGTCTGTTGTTCGAATTCCCTAATGAGAAGTCTGGATAAGCGAGCGTTTACAGATACCTCTATAGTTATAAAAAACATTGATCTGTATCTAGTGTAATTGTAAGATTCATCTAGGGGTATACAAAATATTTAACTTACATCCTGCAAAATAAGGCGTGTTTATCAAAGGGAAATCCTATAAACCTTCAAACATATTAAAATCCGTTTTGAACAAAAATGAGACAGTTAATCAATAATAACTTATATAAAGGAACTATACATTTGTCTCATAAATCGTAACATTGTTCAAATGACCCAACAGAATTCTCCCACAACCGCAGTCGCACTTTGCACGCAAAATCTCGAGAAGCATGCACCTCGAATGTCTTAGTGCGTGTAAAAGACTTTGCTGGGAAATGAAATTTAATCCTTCCCGACACTCTGAAATATAACGATTTCCGCGAACAAAGCCCTAAAAGTATACATATCGTGGATACGGAAGTTATAAATATCGCATTTTTTATTGTTGCTAATTTTTAATCACGCCCAACCAGTCGTGGATGAATCTCTCTGATATCTACTAAAGTAATATCCGTAAAGTCATTCAAGCAGAGGTGATTCAGCAGAATTTTTTTTTTATCTTCTACCTGAATACCAGGAAGTTTCTCCACTAGCGAGTGATCTCTGGGAGAAAAACGGATGTCATTGAAAACAAAATACGGTCTTAAGGACAAACATAAAGCTATATACGTACCTTCGCATAGACTCTCAATGAAATTTCAAAATAGAGATAAATGACGAAGTTGAAAAATGTTAGTAATAGGAGTCATTAGGAAATCATATAAGCCCATATAATTTTTCCCTCAAACGTCATGCCATAAAAGATCGGATTTCGCGTATCTGGCGTAGATTCTGTTTCCGCGTTAAACAAGGACAAACGACTCCCGATAGTTTCAGTGCGATGTACCGACGACATCTTATCTCTGTTAGGTTAGAATAAATTTTTTTTCACCAACTTGGACTTACTTAAATGCTTTTTACCAGATACCATTACCTAAGTGATTGTACCTCATACTCCGTTTTCAGCACACTCAGGGGACATTATCAATTTTTTACGTATGCCTCCGGCTTACGTTGCGCCCCAATTACAATATAGTGTTTGGAGACTTTTAGGGGATAACCTACATGCCTATATGGATGATCTTGTAATCCTTTCTAATACCTTAGAAGTACATTCACATAAAGTAGAGCTAGTGCTACAGAGACAAAGACAAATAATCTCAGAGTAAAATATCTAAATGTGAGTTTTTTAAAAACCGAACATGTTGATCTAGGTTTTATGTGTCTAGTCAAGGTCTTAAAAGTAGTCCATGGTAAGGTGTCGGCTATTCATAACTTTCCGGTACTTATTAACGTAAAAGGGGGATACAGCACTTTTGCGCTGTAGTGGGTATTACAATCGTATGTAAATATGTAACTCTTCAATCATGACAGCTCCTTTAACAGATCTTACGAAGAAGAACGTAGATTTATTATGGTCTGAAAGAAAAGCATCAACAGGCGTTCGATATCTTAAAAGCGGAAAATGCAGCTTACCTAACTTAAAAAATACCCTGATTTAAATAAGGAATTTTTTTTTATTGGCAACAGACGCCTCAGACCAAGGGGTAAGAGGGATAC
Source organism: Macrobrachium nipponense (assembly GCF_015104395.2). NCBI lineage: Eukaryota > Metazoa > Arthropoda > Malacostraca > Decapoda > Palaemonidae > Macrobrachium > Macrobrachium nipponense. Next base: position 69,331,954 of record NC_061107.1, read on the forward strand.
TACTTCAGTATGTGATAAAACAGTTCTTCCCTATAGCTTTTTTATTCACGTAAACTAAAGCCCTCTGAAAGTAAATATGCAGTAATAGGCAAGGAAGGGCTAGTATCTTTAACATAGTACATTTTAAGTTCATAATCTATGGCTATCCTGATAAAGTCCTTACTGAACATGAGTCCTTTACCGAGTTTTTCAAAGGCTTTAATCACAGTCCAAAAGGAACTCGGTGACAAATGATCATTCAGGTTATTGGAGCCAAGATAAGATATCTACCTGGGAAAGCAAATATCATAGCTGACGCATTATCCCGCAATCCCGCACCATACAGCAAAGAACCCTTAATTGGACTAAAAGATATAGCAACATCCGTGCCTATTGTTAAAACCGTATCTAAACAAAAGAAAATTCCTTAACCCAAGAGATCGCGAGCATTGAATATCTGGGTCGGAGCGCAGAACTGTTACAAACTGAACAAAGCAAGTGTCAACAGCGATAAGCAAAACAATAAACACCAAACAATAAACACTTCGAAACGGAAACAGGGTCAGTGGCTAGGCAAAAACAATAAACACTTCGAGCAGAAACCCTAAAGCAAAAGTATATTTATAGTATGTGTATCAGAATAATGTAATCAAATGTAATGTTCTATGTAGGTCTGTGACGAGGAAAACCCGAAGAACACAGCAGAGGACTAACGACCAGGTAGTAGTAATAATCTCTCTCATACCAATCGTCATAAACTGGTTGCATTCCGTCATCCAGGGTTCCCTCCTATGTCACAGAAAGCCAAATCACTGTTTTACTGGCCTACAATGCTTACAGATATATAAAAAGCACATAACTGATTGTAACACGTGTCATGAAAACAAGGGACATACTAAAACACCTGTCAGTTAAGGGCCTATCCTGGGCCAAAGCAATCCTTGAAAGAATATACGTAGAATTATAACAGAATTACGAGTCTGACAGAGGGAATAAACAAAAACTTCTTAGTGTTAATAGTTCCTTGACACGTTATATAGAATTAATAGCACTAAAAACAAACACCGCAATTGAGTGCGTTAGGAATATTTATGAGTGCTAAATCAGTAAATATGGAATTCAACACATAATAATCTGTGACTCGGGTGGTGTAAATCAATAATAATCTCCTTAACACGTTGTGTGAATTCCTTTCCATTAAGAAAACCAATAATATATTTTATCACCCAGAGTCAATCGTTTGGTAGAATACCGGATAATTAAATAGGAAGTGTCAATGTCTTACGAGTTACAACTCGTGATATTGGATCCGAACTGGATTATAGCGGTTCTCGCGGTTTTAAATACCTTTATCATTTATATCTTGTATCTATAGAATTGATGCCGCAAGTAGCCTTATACGGTACGCCGCTAGAACAATTTTCCACATATTCAAGCCAACCATTAATTTATCAAATATATATAAAAAAATATATAAATAAATAAATATAAAAAAAAATAAAATAAATATGGATACAAGTGGAGTCAATATAATACACTCTGTAAGAAGTCGAAGGGTTACAAATTATAATAAAAAAGGAATCACGATAAAATCAATAAGCAAAACGTAACCATAGATAATTAAATATCCAAATATATATGCATAAAGATTTGAACTCTAACTTAACGCTTTAGTAATGACAAATAAGCTAAAAGTTCAAACACATATCAAAACCTACTGACATATTGTCTGTCCCGGTGATTTATATTCGTAGTCAATATATAAAAAAAAAAAAAAATAATAATAATAATAATAATAATAATAATAATAATAATAATAATAAATAAATAAATAAATAAAATAAAATAAAAGAGATTTTAAAGTCAGGAAGTCTAGAAGTGAAAATGTTATCTATGAAATAATCCTATATGAATCTTATACAGGGCTAATAATATATATAGAATTTGTATGGAAACCTTTTTCATTAGTTGAATAAGGTATATTTAATTTAACATAATCATGCAGTTTTCCAACATGAAACTAATATATTGTTCAATTTTGGTACTGTTTTTTTTCAGACATTCTTCTCATGTGGGTCGAGTATTAAAAAACAAAAAATTTATCCTAAAGTCGTATTTGTTACAGCAAGTAACGTAACTCTTAGCTGGCTGAGAGCAATCTCCTGCCAAGTGACGACGTCATCATTGCCGTATCAGCATTTGTTCCTTTTAACCTCAATAATCTGCTTACACAGGCTTCATCTGTGTGTCGTCTCTGCTTGCAAAACAGATTGACTGGAGAAAGGAATGCTTAGTTCATGAACTTCACATGTGGTTCATAGGTCACATGACAGGCCACATAACATATTCTTATCCGTGTGTGTAATGCAATTAGTTAAGGACTTGTAATCATTTTAAAATTAATGAACAATATAAGCAAATAGAAATTTCTATAACAACAAATGAATTAATTTTTTTTTTTCTCTGAACCTCATAGACATTTAGAAGTATCAAGATATGTATATATGAAATATTACTTGCAACATTAGCCTATTACAAATTCAAGTAAAAACAAAACATTCATGGGAAAAATGTCACATTTTCTTGAAAAACCCAAAGTTTATTTAGAATTAGTTACATAGTGGGTTTTTTTCGTTGCATCTCCTACCTATTAATAAAGTTTTTAAAATTAACCTCAGAGGATGCGCGCGAGAAAAATTGAATATGAAACTTTTGTTAGGGCACATAGGATCAGATTTTATCACAACTTAATTTCAGTTAGCATAGAGAAATACAGAATCATGATTAATCTTCTCTTTGACTCTTATGTTGCCTGGCAATCTTACAAATAGCTCCGTTTCACACTTCTTTGTCTAGTAACTTACTACCAGTAATATCGAATTTTCTTTGGGATTTGTATTGATATCTGTTTTTGGTTTTATTTTGTTATAAATTAGGATATTTTTACAGTCATCATAGACCTGGATAGGTTCACTCATTGTTAATGCCATGGATAAAAAAGTTTGTACAGCGGACTCTTTTGAATTCCAAAATATCAACGAATTCATGTGGGTTAAGTCTGGTCTAAATGGCTCTCTCCCCTCCCCTGTATTTGGATGTCGTCTGAATTTTACTTTGCCCTTGTGACAAGTATAATTTCACTTGCAGGCTGATTAATGGAACCTGGTTACAGTATCCTGCAGTACGAGAATTTCACATCGAAACTTCAGAAATCGTTCGTCGCAGCGGACGACTACAGTCAAGTAACAACCGCCTACAATGTGAAAGGAATTTCATGGACTTCTTCGACGACACCGTTATCTCGTCGTTAAT
>NC_061107.1:69340244-69347744 GCF_015104395.2 Macrobrachium nipponense
TATATTTTGTCATATTTGCGTCGAGGACTATTAACGTCCATTCAGTAGGTCTATTATAGACAAGGTTTCGTGCGCTTAGTTTTTGTGTTGATAGGTAGGATTTATAATGGTTTTCCTGTTTTATTTACTCTGTCTTCCTTCTTTCTTGGAATTATTATATTAGGGTAATTTTTGGTCTGGCCCAGCTAAATTGTTTGGGATCCAATCAAGTTTATTATAATAACGGTTATTTCTCCTGTCTTTGTTAGGACTTAGCCTCTTAGTTTTAGGGAATCCAGTGTGTTTCTAAGGACTGGTATTTGTCCTTCCTGGTTATCAAGTTATGTTATTTGTCATCCGACAAGGTTGATCTAAAATGTGTATTTAAGTATTAAATATTTTTAAGTTTTCTTGAGTGTTTGTTTCCACTGACCTTTAGCACTGAGTTACATTTATTACTGACAACAATTAATATAATAAGAACTTTTATAACAACCCCAAGGGTTGTAACAATTCCCAAGGGTTGTAACAATTTGGCGACCGTGACAGGATTGTTCTCAGGTGTACTCAGTGTTTTGGTCCGTGGAACAGCACTTTGTTAATTTGGCAATATTTTCTTTAGTTATAGAGTATTACCTTTCTCCCCTACTAATTTTGATACAATGGACGATTTTGTGTTTGACCCCGCAGAGTTTTTAGGGTCGGTTGATTGTATAAAACATCTGCCAGTGCTGAATAAGGCTTGTTTAGTAAGTTGTGCCCGGTGGTTAGGTATTCTGTTGAGGGCAGCGGATACAAAAAATCAATTGTTGGTAGCTGTGAAAAGTAAGGTAGCTCAGGGTATGGCTGAAGGAGAGAATTTGGCTAGAGATTTTGATAGTGTTGGTGACAGTGACTCAGAGCGAGAAGGTAGTGTGATTGAAGATGTTAGTGTGAACCCAGGTCTTTCTTTGTTTTTGAAGATCCTCTGTACAGGAACTATTTTTGAAGGGCAGGCTAATTTGCAAATTAAATCTAATGTGTCTACTAACCCCGTTTGGTAGAAAACCCTGTCCCAGTGAGTGTAGCCCCCCGTACAAAGCCTGTAGTGTCCAGGAGGACAGTGAATATAACTTGATATGTAAACGGATAGAATTGATGAAACTAGAATTTGAGGAGAATGAGAGGGCGAGGCGGCATGAATTGGAGATGGCCAATATCAATTTAGAAATTGCTAGGCTGCAGGGCAACTCTAATCATTTTAGTACACCTCGAGGCAACTCGCAGGATAAATTTAATGTAGGTGCGGCCTTGAAATTGGTGCCAGTGTTTGACGAGTTGAATGTCCCAGAATTTTTCAAGGCATTTGAACGTGTTGCCACCCGGTTGTCTTGGTCCCCAGAATGTGGACTTGTAATTTATTCAATGTAGGTTGGTGGGCAAGGCTATAAGAGTGTATAATGCCTTGGAAGAAGGTATAGCCCGTGACTATCATAAGGTTAAGGCTCTAGTCCTCAAGGCATATGATTTGGTTCCTGAGGCCTATCGCCTTAAGTCCAGAAATTTTACGAAGCAGGCCTCCCTTACTTATGTGGAATTTGCTAGGCTTAAGGAGGAACAATTTGATGATTGGTTAAAAAGCCGCCAGGTGGTCTCTTTCTCCTCTTTGAGGGAACTCATGCTTCTAGAAGAATTCAAGAAGTCATGCAGTAAGGAATTGAAAATTTATGTAGAAGAGGTAAAAGCTGTTAATTTAGGTAAGGCCGCCCAAATTGCTGACGAGTTTGTATTGACCCATCGAACTGGGTCTAGTAGTTTTGGGACTAAGGATGGGAATTTTCAATCTGCTAGGCCAGTTAATTTTCAGAGGAGGTCAGGCTCTTTTGCGAATACTCGTGGGCAGGGTAACCCACCAGATAAAAATCATAAACCCGATAGTAACCAGGGAAAAGTTCGAGTGGACAGGACACTCGTGTCTTTTTCAAAGATAATAGGTTTGGTTCTGGCCCAGGTAATATGAATAATAGAGGTAGGGGGACTTGTTTCTAGTGTAATAAGCAGGGACATTATCAGGCACAGTGTAAAGCCAGAAGAAGGTACCTCCAAAGGAATAATAATAATCTGTGTCACTAATATCTACTTGTAAACCTGTTCTCAGTAATCCATCATCAAAAACTGTCCAATTAGCTAGCACTAGTAATGGTAGTAGTAGCAGTAGTCAGTCTTCTAGCAGAAAGGAGTCATGACTACTTTATGATAAATATATTTGGCCTGGTAAATTAATATCTACTTCTAAAACTATTGGTGTGAAATTTTTGAGGGACACAGGGTCAGCTTGGTCCCTGGTTTTGAAAAAATCTTTGAAAGATTTAGTTGATTATACAGGGAATTTTGTTGTTCTGGGAGGGTTCCCGAACACAGTTGTTTCAGCTCCGTTAGTGGAGGTCAGATTGTCTTTCCCTGGTTATGATAAAGTGACAGAGTTGGCAGTTGTTGAGAGTCTCCCTATTCCTGGAATTGACGGCATTTTGGGTAACAATATGTTAAATACCCAAGGACAGGAGTTGTTCCCCATATTGTCTGTGCACACCTGTCCAGTTGCAGTAACAACCCGTGCAGCAGCAAAAGCTTCAAATTTAATCGATAATGACGATGATTTAATCTTAAGTAGTTTAGAAGTAGACGTAGAGAGGCCCGGGTCTTTAGATAGTAGTAGTAGTAGTGTAGTTAGCAATGTTTTGAGACCTGATTGGGACAGGTCTTCATTTATTGAAGCTCAGAAAAAGGAATTTAATTTTGATTAAGGTGACACTGCGGGTTTGACTAAACCCAGGTTTTGTGTGATTAATGGTTTACTATACCGGATTAGTCGTCCTTCAACTGATGATCTGAGCAAGACGTCTCGTATTGAACAAATTGTTGTCCCATCTCAATTCCGTAGGTCTGTCTTGAGTCTTGCACATGATGATTCTTTTTCTGGCCACTTCGGTGTATGTAAAACTTTTCGAAAGTTGGCAGGATGTTTTTGGTGGCCAGGATTAAAATCGTCTGTGAAACAATTTATTAATGAATGTGAGGTTTGTCAAGTGATGGGGAAACCCAACCAAATTATTCCTAAAGCTCCCTTAAATCCTATTCCTGTGATAGGTGGGCCTTTTGTAGAATTAGTTATTGATGTGGTTGGGCCTTTGCCTAAAACTAAGTCAGGATTACCCATCATCTTGACAATTATGGATAGAGCATCTCGATTCCCTGAGGCCTTCCCAATGAGAAGGATAACCTCTAAGGTTGTATTTGACAAACTAATTGAATTCTTTTCCAGGTATGGTCTCCCTTGTACTGTTCAAATTGACTGCGGTACAAATTTTACTAGTAAGGTATTTAAAGGTAAGTGTGCTGAACTGGCCATTCGGCACAAAACCAGTGTACCCTATCATCCGGAGAGTCAGGGGGTGGTGGAAAGGTTCCACCAGACCCTTAAATCTATTTTGAAAAAGTATTGTTATGAACACGGGGAGGAATGGGATAAAAAAGGGCTCCCTTTGCTCTCTTTGCTCTAAGAAATTACCCGAATTCTTCAACTGGTGTAGCTCCTTTCGAACTGGTCTTTTGACACAAAGTACGTGGGCCTTTGGAGATTTTTCATGAGATGCTTGAGACTGGTCGAGGAGGGGATGCAAACGTAGGAGACTTTGTGGAGGACTTGAGGAAAAAATTATCTAGAGCCTGGAAATTTGCCAGAGAAAATTTGGCTAGTTCTCAGGCTGCTATGAAATTAAATTTCGATAGGAAATCTAAAGCACGGTCGTTTGAGCCCGGAGAATTAGTTTTAGTTTTAAGTACTGACTCTGACAATTTCCTTGAACCAAGATATAAGGGACCCTGGAAGGTGTTGAGGAAGTTGTCAGAGGTGAATTATGAAATAGAGGCTCCTGGGACCAAACGAAGTGCAGGATATTCCATATAAATAGGTTAAAACTCTATACTTCAAATAGACATGATCCTCTTGCTATTGTTTATGAGCCTTTGGCTGAGGTTATGGATTTACCTTCAGAGGATTTGGAGGATTTAATTTGTCAGGTGTCTTCTGATGCCCTTTTTGATAATATTCAAAATTTAGAAGTTTTGAAGGTAGGGCTGGAGCATCTGAAGATTGCTCAAAGGAGGGATGTAATTAATTTAATTTCTTCTTTTCCAGATTTATTTCAGAATTCCCCAGGTCGAACTAATTTTCTTGAGCATGATGTAGATGTTGGGAATGCTTCTCCTGTAAAACAGAGTCCTTATCGGCTGAATCCCGTTAAGAGGGATAAAGTTGATAAGGAGATTAAATATATGCTGGAACACGATCTCATCCAACCTTCCGTTAGTCCATGGAGCTCCCGATAGTCCTTGTTAAGAAGTCCGACGGAAAGTTCCGTATGTGTGTATACTACCGTAAGGTTAACTCACACACTAAGAACGACTCTTTTCCTTTGCCTCGGATAGATGACTGTCTCGATCAGATAGGGGCTGCTAAGTTTATTACGAAATTGGATTTATTGAAAGGGTATTGGCAGGTTCCCCTGTCTGATCGGGCACGAGAGATTTCTGCATTTGTCACTCCCTTCGGGCTTTACGAGTGTAAGGTAATGCCCTTTGGGATGAAAAACGCTGCCTGTACTTTCCAACGTCTTATGAACCGGGTTTTTTGTGGTTTGGAAGGTACAGAAATCTATATAGATGACCTGGTAGTCTATAGCAACGACTGGCGCACACATATGTTACAATTAAGTAAAGTGTTTGAAGCATTAAGGGCTGCCGGTCTGGTTGTGAATCTGGCCAAGTGTGAGTTTGGCAAAGCAAAAGTGTGCTATTTGGGTCACGAGGTGGGTTTGGGTCAGGTGGCACCTAAACAAGCCAACCTCGAGGCTATCGTACATTTAAAGAGGCCGTGCAATGTCAGAGAAGTTCGGCGAGTGCTGGGCATGACTGGTTATTACCGCAGATTCGTGCGAAACTTCTCTGACATTGCTCAGCCACTTACCAAGTTGTTAGAGAAAGGGCAGAAGTTTGTGTGGTCTTCTCAGTGTGAGGAAGCATTTATTAAACTTAAGATGGTATTAGTATCTAATCCAATATTGACTTCTCCTAATTTCCAGAGAGCTTTTATTATTGCAGTGGATGCCAGTGACATAGGTATTGGGGGTGTCCTCTTTCAAAGGAACGAGGTAGGAGAGGTTCATCCTGTATCATATTATAGTCGAAAGCTACTGGCCACCGAGAGAAAATATTCCACCATTGAAAAGGAGGCCCTCGCCTTGGTCCATACTCTTGTGCATTTTAAGCTGTATGTGACTAATTTTTCTTTTCCCATAGAAATCTGGACAGACCACAACCCGCTGGTTTTCATCGAGCGCATGAAAGGAGCAAACCAGAGAATTTTACGTTGGGCTCTGCAATTGCAAGAATTCTCGCTTGTGATAAAACACGTTAAGGGATCAGAGAATCTAATTCCCGATGCCCTTTCAAGGATATAGATTTGATCACGACTTGGCTCCCCTCCCCTCGCCCTTCTCGTCTCTTCAATTGGTTTGTGTTAATCTTAGAGATGTGAGGATGAGTATGAGTGTCTTTCGCTTGGAGTTTGGTTTATTGGTTATTAGGTTTTCTTAGTGAGGCATTTAATGATTTTGTCTGTTTTCTTTTGAACCAAAGGAAAACCTGTAGTGACCAAAGTGCGGGCGGTCATTACTATGGTAGTGTCTGTTATGTGTAAACTCAATGTTATTGGCTGAATTTGAGACAGTCAGTGTCCGGTAGTAATTATTTTGTGCTAGTTTGACCTTTTGGTTTATTTTGATTTATGCTTTCTCTGTTGTTTAGGCTGGTAAGTTTTCTTTGTCTTGAGAGCGATGTGTTAATCCTTTTCTCTTTACAGGTTTCATGTTTTGTATAAAAAAAAAATTTATTCTATTGGAATCATTTTTTTTGTTTTTGGGGAGGAAGGTATTAGAAAAGACTAGATTATTTTTATTTGCCTTTTATGAATTTAGATCAGCCTTGTTTTTCTAGGTTTAATTACTAGTTTTTAAGAATCATTTTGTGGCAGAATAGCCTTTGTTTTGTATGAGCCTTTGTTTATTTTATTTTTGAAATTTAAGTGTCCGTTGTCTCGTCATTTTAAGTGTTTAGCGTAAAGTGCTTAATTTAACGTTTCTCAGTGTGGTTAGGCGCCTCCTCCCCGTTTGTTTATATTACCGATCTATCGTTTTAACGATTGTTTTTTTCTTTTTTTATATATACGAGTGTTTATGAATGCGTCTTGGTGATGTCTGGACGTTGGTGCTCGGACAGTTCAGTTCGGGCTTGAGCACTCCCTTGATATCACACCTTGAGCAGCATACTGATTTGGATTTTGGATGACGATTATTTGGCTGTTTATTTTGGACGACGATTTTTTGGATTACGCTTTGGATCCTCGCCTTGGTCTGTTGTCTGCAGGTTCTCTTGTCACCTGCGACTCGAGTGTCTCCTGCCTCGACTTGCGGCTTGAGTACGTCAATAAGGTACTCGCAGGTGCTCCTGTCACCTGCGACTTGAGCCAATCCTGCCTTTCCCTGACGAGGAGGAATTCCCAGGGAATTGTTGCCGTCGCTTTCGTCTTCAATCAGCTGCTATGGTTTTGGGAGCTTGCTAGCTCGTGAGATGGCCTGTAGGGAGGCTGACGCCAGGTAAGACAGAGTGTCTCTGATTTTCGTTTGGGATTGCTTTCCCTTTATGGTAATACTCTGGCGTTCAGGACCTGCCCTGATAGCTGTTATGGCGAGTGGATCACGGCCCTAGTTTTGTCTCTCCTCTGATGCATCCACTGAAGTGAGAAGAACTATACATCCTTTGCATTATTTAATCTTATATATATATATATATATATATATATATATATATATATATATATATATATATATATATATACATATACATATATATATATAGATATTGTCATATTTGCGTCGAGACTATTAACGTCATTCAGTAGGTCTATTATAGACAAGGTTTTGTGTGCTTAGTTTTGTGTTGATAGGTAGGATTTATGATGGTTTTCCTGTTTTATTTACTCTGTCTTCCTTCTTTCTTGGAATTAGTATTAGGGTAGTTTTTGGTCTGGCCAGCTAAATTGTTGGGTCCAATCAAGTTTATTATTAATAACGGTTATTTCTCCTGTCTTTGTTAGGACTTAGCTTCTTAGTTTTAGGGAATCCAGTGTGTTTCTAAGGACTGGTTTTTGTCCTTCCTGGTTATCAAGTTATGTTATTTCTCATCCGACAAGGTTGATCTAAAATGTGTATTTAAGTATTAAATATTGTTAAGTTTTCTTGAGTGTTTGTTTCCACTGACCTTTAGCACTGAGTTACATTTATTACTGACAACAATTATTATAATAAGAACTTTTATAACAACCCCAAGGGTTGTAACAATTCCCAAGGGTTGTAACATCCATATATTTCTGTGTTTATGTCTTGTGTGATTTGTCCCACTTTCTTACCCACATTCAGTCCCACA
>NC_061107.1:69352744-69355217 GCF_015104395.2 Macrobrachium nipponense
TTAATTTACACACCAGATTCTCAACCTCTCGCCGCCAAGTTCACCCGAATTAACAGACTACATCTCAAAACTTCACCATATATCCGCAACCTATTCAACTGACGCTGAGCGTAAAACTCTTGTGAATTAAGATAATATTTCGAAAAAATGTGGTGCTATATTTTCAGCTAACATTTTAAAATTGTCAAATCGATTATGCAGTTCATCATGACCATCATATTCAGCGTGCTTTATAACCCAGCACTTCAATGGTGAAGATGTCACTTTATTCCAAACACTTGGAAACACTACTACAAACCCCAGGTTTAGAATCCGTTCGCAAAGGACAGAGTCCAAGGATGGATGACCTTCTGTGATACTGGTTACTACGACTGTATGTGCGCCCACCTGTTCATTATTAAAAAATTACGTCTTCTCTCTCTCTCTCTCTCTCTCTCTCTCTCTCTCTCTCTCTCTCTCTCATTTCTATTCCCGATCACCTTTCACTCACACACTTCATCGTCATCTTGATTCCACAGAGAATTAGATTTTACTTTTCTACGTCAATTGTCGGCTATAGTCTACATTTGGCAATTACTGACTCTTGAATAATATCAGACTGCGTTGCAAGCAAAAGCTGTTTTTTCCCATTGAACATTGAATATCTTCCAACAACATGTGCTTCGTATCTTCTACCGCCTCATGATGTGGCGACAAGCACCCGATACAGACCTACAGATGCCTGACCTATACTCAGTTTTTTTTTTTTTTTTTTTTTTTTTTCAGTCTTTTTTTTTTTTTTTTTTTTTTTTTTTTTTTTTTTTTTTTTTTTTTTTTTTTTACCGAGGCGCATTTGCACTCACTCGCTGGGGTGCCCTTTTAGCTCGGAAAAGTTTCCTGCTAGCTGATTGGTTGCTAGTATTTTGTCCGCATAGCATCATTTTTCTCAAATAATTATCAAGTAATGTGAATCGAAACTTATTTACTAACCCAAATTTCTCCCTCAGATATATGTTTTGCCAATAAATAACGTCAACGAATAAAGAGATTATAAAGTATTGTGATGGTAAGTCTAAATTTAATAACAATACCCGCCGAAGTCAACAACAGAAGCTTGTTTTCGGATGCATGCCGCAAAATTTTTTTACTTTTCACATATAAATGACACTAAGCATAGGAAAAACATGTTATTATAAACTTTCCTTGAACGCCAGAATCTACTAAACACATGGAATTGATAAAACTCGCTATTGGTGAAAACTTCCGGGGAGGTAATAGGAACAGCTTGTGGCGGCGTGATATGGAAACTGTAAAATATATTTGTACCTTGTGTCTGTAAGTAAATAAATAGTAATGATGATATAAATTGTATGCTGTGTATAGCCTATTCAGTAAACCTGTTCAGTAGCTCACAATATTTAAAATAAAATTAAACATAGTATTTTTTATCCCCCATCTATATTATTTTAATGAGACTGGCATACGCTTCCCTTCAAGCCAACACTTCCCAAAGAGGATAAGGAACAGTAGTGCAGATATCAGGACCTCCCAGAAACGAAAGAAGGGATATGGAAAAAAACAAAGATAGATATTACGTGAGGAATGGAAATGTGGATAAACATTAAGCAAAATATTGCGAAGAGACACAAAGAAAGACTTTCATAAACTGAAAGAGATAGGGCGAACTATATCATTACGAAAAGCTGCTGCAATGACAGTCAGCTGGGATAGTTTTCCCGCCAGACCGCCACAGGCCGTTCAATTTACCTCCCCGGAAGTTTTCACTAATAGCGAGTTTTATTAATTCCATGTTTTTGGTAGATTCTGGTATTCAAGGAAAGTTTATAATAACATGTTTTACTTATGCTTAGTGCAATTTATCCCAATTAGTGTTAAAATATGTGAAAAGTAAAAAAAACATGATACTGCATCCGAAAACAAGCTTTTGTTGTTGACTTCGTCGGGTATTGTTATTAAATTAAGACTTACCATCACAATACTTTATATTCTCTTTATTCGTTAACGTTATTTATTGACAAAACATATATCTGAGGGAGAAATTTGGGCTAGTAAATAAGTTTCGATTAACATTACTTGGTAATTATTTGAAAACAATAATGTTGTTCGGACAAAATACTTGCAACCAATCAGCTAGCAGGAAATTTTTCCGAGCTAAAAGGACTCCCCTACGAGTGAGTGCAAATGCTCCTCGGTTAAAAAAAAATTAGTTTTGTCTTGTTTGGATATTACCGTTATATGTCAAATTTGTTCTGTCCTATAATGATGATATTAAATGATTTGATATGCTAATGCAAAGCAAACTCTTGCAATACCAACTGCACATGTCTCACGAACAATCAACCATGTCGTATTTCTGCATGTAAGTATATGTGAAGCTAACCTGTCAGATGAACGAATCTGATTCTGGCAGCACCTGCACAAATCCTTTCACATTACCTGCCTTTTCTTAAATATCCATTTCCATAAACAATGT
>NC_061107.1:69355717-69375717 GCF_015104395.2 Macrobrachium nipponense
TCTTGAGTATTTAATTTCAGTGATTCCATACACATTTGCAATAGAGACACCTGACAATATAACAGGTCATCCTTAAGCAAAAGTAATGCTTCTTTACCCTAGTCGATGTTCTTTCAAGACCCAAATGATCAGCATATGGACTTTCATGCAACACTGCCATAGCTCTATCAGAGAGGAAGAAAAAACTACATAGGAAATTATTTACCGGGTTTATTTTCATAAGAGCTATATGGAATTTCTTTCTAAAAAAAATCCATAAATAGTATGTTTAAGAATGTCTTATCATTATGTTTAAGATCCACCCTCCTGTCTCTGCTTTCTACTTCATGTATCCATAGGAACATCCCGTCCCACACTCCTTGTTTCATTCATCCCTCTAAGTTCAATATCTTGTTCAAATATTCCTCTCTCCCTTTCTCTGTCTTTTCCCTCATCTTTCCCTTCTGTCAGCTGATTTCTAAGTTTAGTAGGGCAGAAGAAGTCTGTCTCACAAATGTCAGTCAGCTGATTCTCAAGGTTACCAAGACAAAAGCTGCAATTAACCAATATTCTTTTATCTAAATTTTTGTAAATTGGCCATTTTGCCAAGACTTAGCCTATTCTCTTGTTTTGTGATTATGTGTCATGATGTTTGCAACTGGAATTTTGGAAAGGGCATCAGCCAGCTTATTTGCTTTCCCCATCTATGTCCTCAAACCCTGACAATGTTAAATTCCAACAGTCTCTTTATCTAATATCTTTATGGTGCAGCTAAGTCGCCCTTTTTAGGTATATCAAGCAGATGGTGATGATCTGTCAGTAACTAGATATGTTGTCCCAAAAGTGAGTACCAATGCCTTTCCCTGTATTGGAAATGCTTTTTCTTGATCAAAAGTACTATAATATTTTTAGCCCCCTTTAGTGCTTACGAATTCATAACAAATAGGCCTTTCCTGTCCTTCACCATAAATTATTTCTATATATGACATCCCCAGCTGCAATATAATTAGTATCAGTTGTAACCTAAAAGGTCTAGTCAAAATGAGGACACATAAACATTGCGTTTCTCCTCATAGCTCTCTTAAATCATGAAAAGCCAAAGCAAATGAGCACTCTGCCCCAATGATTGATGACAAGACTGACATCATTACTCTGGAAAAATGACTGGGTGTCTTAAGGGGAGATACTGATATTCATATAACAGATCATTCACTATAAAGACTATTTTTTTCTCTACTGTCGTTGAATCAGAATCTAGTGATAACTGGCCTTTAAGTCTAATGATGAGGATAATCTTACTTTCACAGACCCTGGAAAGCAATTCCTCAGTCAAAGGTAGGGATAGGTATTATACTTGTAATTTCATTAAGTTTCTTATATTCTATACAGATTCGTAATGAGACATCTTTTATCTTTATTATGACAGTTGGGGAGACCCAGGGACACTATCCTGAACATTCCCCTGACTTTAATTTCCTGTTTCTGCCTCTACCTCGCCTTGGTAACACAAGGACCCTGTGAGGCCTCGATGGCCTTGTACTAATTTAGAATGGTGGCTCTTCCATGACTGCCATGATATCAGCATAACCATTGACAATATCCTCTACTTTCTCTTGGTGCTTAACTGGGGTGCAGCCTGCAGCTATAACTTGCACACACTTTTGGAAGGGTGACAACTTACACTATTCGTTACATTAATAACTGGTATTATAAACTCTTCCCTTTGTTACACAAATTATCTCTTCTGGGAGGTAATCTTGCAACCTAGCATGATGTCTGACAATCCATGACATTCCTTTGGGTTGGGGCTTAGAGGGTGCAACAGGCAAACTCACCATCATCCTTCCAGGGACTACGTCAACTCTCTGTTGCTGGGATTACACTTTGATTATTTTTGTTCTGACTTCTCAAATGCTCACAGGCTCTTCCACATATTACTTGACAAGTATCTTCTCATTTTGCTAGCTTGTTCCTTAATTTCCACCCTAAAGTCCTGAATGAAGTCTATTCCCAGAATACACTGAATGTCCTTGATTCGTAGGAAAATCACAATAAAAAGTTTGAATTGATTGTTCCTGGTCCTACCATAATTCGCTGTAATGTCCTTTGCTTCAAATGTAGCATGTGTCACCAGAGGTAGTGAAGGTTAATGTCTCTATGGCTCTTCTCACCTTCGGAGGAGTGAGTCTTTATTCCATGAAGGAGATGTTTGTCCTTGTATCTAGGAAAGCAAGCACCTTTTCTAGTCTTGCCTGTATCTGAACTAAAAATGTGCCCATCTTTCCAGAAAGGGGGCCAGCCTCATTTCCACTGTGTCCATATTTCTCCTGGCAATCCTTACTCAGGGCCCTGGGGACGGGGTGGCCCCTTGCTCAAACCAAACTTGACTGTGATTGCTAGCACTGCCTTAACTGCCAGTCCTGGTGTTATATTGGCTCTTACTTGACGTCCTCCTAACCCTCTCACTCTAACATCTCCCAGCTGAGAATAGTAGATTTTTTTTTTAAACATTTGCCCACTCATACATGAAAGTTCCTCATACCACTACAGGTCCAATATCTCCACGTGAGCTCCTCTTTTGCATTACTCCAAGTGGCAGATGAACATTCACTTTGTTTGTCTCCACTTGGGTGCTCTTAGCTTTCTATGAAAACGGTGCATTGCTTCCTCCAGTAGATGCATATATTTTTCAGGAACAATGTGTGAGTTTTCTTGATCACCTGCACTGGCCGCACTCACTAAATCGTCTTCATCGGCCATTTTCAGTCATGACATTACACCTGTAGTTACCTTTATTATTATTATTATTATTATTATTATTATTATTATTATTATTATTATTAATTATTATTATTATTATTATTATTATTCAGAAGGTAAATCCCTATGCATATGGAATAAGCTTGCAGTGCCCATTGACCTAAAATTCAAATTTCAAAAGAATGTGGCGTTCATTTGAAAGAAGTTACAGAAGATAATAAGAAGCGCAGAAAGAAGTGATAAGTTATTAGAAAAAAATGTACTAATAAAGTAAAAAAACAGATATAAAAAATACAAGGTGAATTGTTTTAGTGTGTTAATGTCTTGCATTTTTGCTTGAGCTCTGAAGTTATAATTGCACAACATCCATTAGGAGACTGCTACAGTCCAACTGTGTGAGGAGTAAAAGACCTCTGGAACTGAGAAGTTTGATAACATGGCATATTTACTGCATATTAGTGCTACTTTTCAGCAGGGATCAACTGTGATAAAGAAATACAACTTATGGAAAATAAAAATGGTATTTTATTATTATTCGTTATTGACAAAACGTGACATATACGTTGTAATGCAATATTTATATTTGGTTTGCACAAAATAGTGGGTTTTAATCTATATCAATAACACATCTTCACCAATACATTATTAAATATTTTGTCCATGAAAAGGAAATTCTTTTTAAACATAATATATAACTGCTAATCAACCATCACGACAAACCCCTGATTGCACAAGCCATCATTATAAAGCTATATATAAGCGCATGTGGACAAACTGCAGGTGAGTTGA
The DNA here is from genome assembly GCF_015104395.2 of Macrobrachium nipponense. NCBI lineage: Eukaryota > Metazoa > Arthropoda > Malacostraca > Decapoda > Palaemonidae > Macrobrachium > Macrobrachium nipponense. The sequence continues at coordinate 69,359,246 of NC_061107.1, forward strand.
GACAGCATCTAAGGTAGACTGCCATGGCATGTGAATGAGGTTGGGGGGTGGTTCACTTTGATTACTTTGATAAACATGGATATTACTTCAAATTGACTGTATCTGAGGGTGATGCAATGCACTTATTTCATCATAATGCCTATAATGAATCACCATGTTTAAGAACAGTCTAATACCATGATTATACTAAAATGCGTGGATACTGTGAGGCTCCAAATTCAGTAACTAAAAGAAACAATTCCATAACACAAGATATGCAAAGACTTCGCAAAAATCAAGCAATATAGACTGTGGAAAGTTCATAAGGATGGAAGATTTGATCTATCATGGCCTGTTTTGAGAGGTTCATTGTATTTCTTTGTTTGATCAGTGCTTACTCTACCATCTGGTTTTTGAACCGACATTTGCTGCTGTTATATTCCAATTTATAAGATGATTATGATTGTTTATGTGGTTAAAAAAAACTGGACTCTGTTACTCATAATGGTTTGTGTTGTGTTAGTTTGTGTTGTGTTGTAAATCTGATGAAGGATTGGTCAAAGTCAAGGCAAGGAATTTTGTATAGCTTGTGTCTTTGGGAGCCAGCTTTTGTTGGATGATAATTAGGGATTCAACTAGGGTAATAAAATATGTAAAAACAAAAGGGTTAGAATTTCCAAGTGTCTGTGTCAACATTTTAATCCTGTCCAGATGTGGAATATTGATTTTATTGCTTGACATCTCTCTGGTCATGTTTTGAGGTGTTGTGTAGAAAATGATATTTGCTTTATGTAAGATAGATTTATCAATTATATTATTGAGGTAGTTTGAAGTTGACAGCTGCTTACAGATTAGTTCAAATCCATTTTCCAGGAATTCCTGGGAATAAATCGATTAGGCACTTAAGAACAAATTGCTGCCTATGTCAGTTTGAATAGAAATGTCGTTAAAACTAAATAGTAAATATATGAAAGTTAAAATATTTGTTTTCTGTACACAGTAAATTTGTAATCTATCGTGTCTCTAATAATAATCATTAAAACATCATGAAAAGGGATATTGTTGTTTGTTGCCCATTCAACATTGAATCTCCCGCTTGGCACTAATGCATTTAATTATTCTCAAAGAAAATCGTTGAAAATTATCCCATCTGTCACCCTAAAATGTTAAGATATCACACACACACAAATACACACACACACACGCGCGCACACACACACACTACTACACACACACACACATGCGCACACACACACACACACACACACACACACACATATATATATTATATATATATTATATATATAGATATATATATATATATATATATATATATATATATCTATATATATATAATATATATATATAGAATATATATATATATTCTTATAATGTAAGTTTGGAATGCAATTATAATTGTGGTAATATGATTAATTCACATCAGAACTTGTGTATCATGGTATGAAATGTTTATTTCTGTGTTCAGATTTCCCAAATCTAAAGATAACATGCCTTAAGTGATCCATTTTTCATTTTGAAGTACGTAAGACACACAGAGAGTGAAAGCTCATAAGCCTTTTGCAAGGGAGTTGTATTCACACTTTGAGAATGTCTTAGCTAGGTGATTTCTTTATCGGCGCAAACAAGCGTAAGACCCCCCAAGCCGCAATGTTATCCAGCCCCTTGAAAATAGATGAGCTAAGCTAGTTTTTATCATCGCGGTCGGTCCTGTAATGGAACACAAGGGAGCCTTATTCCTAGCCATATGTGAATGCAGTCAAAAGAGGCATTGTATTAGCCATTCCTATAGAGATGACGTAATATGTTTTGGTCTTGATCTAGATACTAATTGCCCATACGCTTATGGGGTGAGAGAACCTTATTCATTCGCTTTGAGACAGAGTGGCGTGCGGTAGAGTCTCTCTCTCTCTCTCTCTAAAAATCTCTCTCTCTCGCTCGCTCGGTTGCGAGGCTGTTTCAGTAACTTAACGTAACGAGCTGGTCACTCATTTTTATATAATTCTTAGTAATATATGGTTTGTTTGTGGAATCTGAACATAAGTATTATTTTTGTTAAATCTGTGAAGGCGCCCACGAAAATAGTGAAAAAGTGTAAAATTGTAACAGGCCTTTTGATTGAAGCTGCAGTTGTGTATAAGGTATTTTTACAAATGTTTTGAAGTGCACTTCGGGGTTTTATCATTTCTAAACATTTATCTTTTGCTTTGTTTTTTTTTTTACATTTTATATGCTTAATGTGTGTACTGTCAATGCTTTAATTGTTTTCATATTATGCATTATGTTTTTCTGCATTGTCTTTATTTTGTTTAATTAGTTTGAATAATATTCTATTGTGTACACTTTGAATCTTACTCTTGTGAATTAACTTGCATTTAATTAAATTGAATTTCAAGTTTAATTATTGCTTTATGATTTAATTTAATTAATTTTCTTGATAAACTTTGATTTAATTTTTCTTAATAATTAACTCAAGAATTAATTAAACTTTTGTTTTCAAGTAATAACAATTTCCCTGATATTGTGAATTTCACTTATAAATTTTGAATTTAGAAATAAATTTTTGTATTTAAAATTTATATGAGTATTTTACTCCAACCCCAGTATATATTAAGCTATATTTTATTTTGTCTAGTAAGTGTAGTAACCAGATACTTGGCAATTTGGGTTAACAAATATTAATGGTGTCCAGACACAGATCTTTGACTATTTCATGCACCAAGTATTAATGGTATCCAGACCCAGATACTCTTGCCCACTCCCCCCAAGTATTAATGGTTATCCAGACCCAGATACTCAACGCCACTTCGTCACAGTATATATATATATATATATATATATATATATATATATATATATTTATATATATATATATATATAATATATACGTATATATATATATATATATATATATATATATATATATATATACATATATATATATATATATATATATATATATATATATATATATATATATATGATATATATATATATATATATATATATATATATATATATATATATATATATATATATATATATATATATATATATATATATATATATATACATATATATATATATATATATATATATATATATATATATATATATATATATATATATATATATATATATATATATATATATATATATATATATATATATATATATATATATATATATATATATATATATATATATATATATATATATATATATATATATATATATATATATATATATATATATATATATATATACATATATATATTATATATATATATATATATATATATATATATATATGTAATATATATATATATATATATATATAGTATATATATATATATATATATATATATATATATATATATATATATATATATATATATATATATATATATATATATATATATATATATATATATATATATATATTACAAATGATATATATATATATATATATATATATATATATATATATATATATATATATATATATATATATATATATATATATATATATATATATATATATATATATATATATATATATATATTTAGTGGCCTGGACCAGCTTTCTAAGATATCAGGAAGCGGTCGGCCACAGAGTAAATTTATTTTGGATTCACAGTTGTGAACAGCAGTTAGTTTGCAATGCGCATATTCAGCCTCTCTCTCTCTCTTTGTGTCTCCCTGATTTGGCCAGATAGTATAGGACTCGAGTTGACTTCTCACTTCCGTTCATGGTTGAAGGTTTAGCGTAGAACACATCGAAGTGTAAAACAATCATATATTCTCTTAGCTATTTAGAATTCGAGGTACAACTTAGAGATAGGAGCTCTTCTGAATGATTCTTGAGTAGATGAGAGATAGGAGTAGAATGTAACAGAGTTCACAATTTGATATTAGGAAGAAGTAAGAGTGTACAAAATAACACACATACATGACTTTTGGGGTCATGAGAAAGAACAATAGCTTCCAGGTTTGATCCAGGTTCTCATGGGAGTTCGGCCTCGTCACGTCGACCCATGGAACTGATGAGGTGTTTGTTTATACGAAATATGGTGAATCAGTATTTGCACACATCCTGAGTGGACGAGATAATTTTGGGAGTTTTTTCCTCATTGACCTATTACACTGAGCATAGCTGTATTTTTATAATGGAATAATGGAATGGGGTGCATACGCTAGATGAACACCTACCTCAGATAAATGGACAATGAAAGGCACTAATACACAGAAAAGTATATATAAGTCACACAGCAAAAGATGAGAATAACTTACACTCATAAAACACAGTAAAAATATTTAAGAGTTATGGCAGATGGAATAAGGAACACTGGTATAAATAAGAGTTATATCTATGTGGATGTGAAACATGGGGATGCAATGCATAATGACCACAAATATAAAGGTTTTTTATCAGAGGATGTTATTTTATATCCAGGTACAAGGACGTCAAGGTCAAGCTGAGGGAAGTGAAAAACACCAACGAGGTGCATAATTGAGGATAGAGAGAAAATAAGAGGGGTTATTAGCATTATATCAGTGAGCAGAGTATCAAATACTGGGGTTACATGGGTAGAACTGTTAAATTACATTGATACAGTTAGGAAGTATCAGAAGAACACTTGTGGTAGATCTCCTAGATTGAAGTAGTGACAGTGGTTCAGTGGCTATTTTAGAGGGAGAAACTGAGCTTTCAGAAGCAGAAATGCAAATAAGGAAGAAAATCTTGAAAGAGCACTTAGCTAATGCAGACTACAAAGAGGATATAGAAGCGGTAAGCGAAGTTTGTCTGAATTTGGAGCTACTGTGGCTTTAGAAGGGGATAAGTTAGGACTGTCTAATGTGTTAGAACATAAGGTTAATCTAAAAAAATTGACAAAACCCACTTTTATTTCTGTGTACCGCATACCTTTCAAAATCAGGTAGAGAAATACGTCAGTAAATGGGAAGAGGAAGGAATTATTAGGCCTAGTGTGTCCCTGTACAACTTTCCCCCGTTGGCAGTGCCTAAGAAGGTATGCGTTGATTTTAGATGCTTGAATGAGAAAACAATCCCTGACCATTATCCAGTCACATGCATACCAGACCTTTTTGTAGAGATTGGGGGGACATAGAATATATACATCGATTGACCTCGCACAAGGTTTTTTGCAAGTTCCTCTTAGTGAAAACAGTAAGGAATATACAGCTTTTTTGATGCCCAAGGGACATTTTGAATTTATGAGGATGCCTTTAGTTTTGTCAGGTAGTCCTATGACTTTTACAAGGTTAGTAAACAGTTTTGCACAGGCTATAGGGTAAAAATGTCTTTGTGTACATGGATGATATATTGATTGCAACAGACTTGGTCGAGCATCACATGGAAGTGCTTAAGGAAGGGTATGGAATTTATTTTTATATGTAAGATAGAAATGAACCTCTACATTATACTTGATGGAGGTTAGGTGAATAAACATTACAGGGATTTTGCTGTATAAACATTATAGGGTTTTGTTGTTGTACTTGTCAGATAAGGGATTAATTGTGAGTGGTCAGTTAGTGATAAAAGTTCTACTAGTAAGTTTTAAAAAGGGGTCAGTGGATAAAAACCATATTTCTTTAATGAGGAACTTCAGTCTTTAATAATTGACTATGAGGTTAGGCATGTTAGTTCATGAAAAATTCATGTGTTAACTGGACAGGTATCGCTATTTTGGTGCCCTTTTAAAGGTTTGCAGGGTCGAGCTCGACCCAAGCGCCAAGAAAAATTTGTGAGAATTAAAAAACAGCAGCTATGCTGCACATTTTAATTTCTGAAATCAATTTCACCATTGCCGAACACTACTGAGAAGATAAATCATACCCATCTACAAATTAAATATTTATTACAAATATATTTAAAAAATAAGTATGTAAAAAAAATAATTTACAAAAATATTTTAAAAAAAATACAAAACACGCTATATACACACAAAAATTGAGGGAATTCTTTCTAAATCTATTATTTACAATATGTGATTGCCAGAGAAGGTGTAGTACCCATAGAGGTCAAAATCTGAAACGAGAAAAAAAGTGTTTTTTTGGCCCCCCCCCAAAAAAAGTCAAAATTTCACAAATTTTTGGGGTACCTAAATGAAATAGGAAGTGGCAAATTTTTTTTTTTTTATAGAATAAACTCATATTATCTTAGAACAGAATCATGTAAAAAGATCTGCTGTAATATGTTATTTACTGTTATATAAGAAATTTTATTATCTCTCTCTCTGTCTCAAACAATAATTTACGATAATATTTTAAAAAAGTACAAAATACGCTAAATACACAGAAAAATTGAGAGAATCCTTCCTACAACTACTGTTTATAATATGTGACTGCCAGAAAAGGTGTCGGACTCATAGAGGTAAAAAAAAAAAAAAAAAAAAGTATGTTTTTTTATTTTTTTTTTGGCCAAAGAAATTGTCCAAATTCCATGAATTATTTTGGTACCTAAATTAAATAGGGAAAGGCTAATTGTTTTATAGAATAAACCCATATTATCCTAGAGTGGAATTATGTAAAAATATCTGCACTAAGATGTAATTTACTCTCATGTAAGACATGTTATTCTCTCTCTCTCTCTCTCTCTCTCTCTCTCTCTCTCTCTGTGTGTGTGTGTGTGTGTGTGCGTGTGTGTGTGTCTCTCTCTCTCTGTCTCTCTCTCTCTCTCTACAGTGTGTCATGATTTATTGACATAAGCTCATGTAATCTGTCACCAGAAAACACAGAGGCCCATCCCCTCTCTCCCCCTCTTGTGGCGTAATATCTCAAGGTCATCCCCCAGGCGTCCAACTCTCGCTCATAAACTTGGCCTCTTGCCATATAGAGTTGTCAGCAACCTCTAAACTATCATCAAAATCACTTTATAATTCCATTAGAAGTAAGTTGATGACATCCATCCCTAGAGAATACTGCCTGCTGGCCATTGTTGATGAAAAATGCAAAAAAAAAAAAAAAAAAATGCAAAAACTAAGAAATTGGCATTCAAAAGAAATTGGAATAATTGACAATATAAGTCTTCTCAGCCACAACCAAAGGCATGATAATGTGCACACACCACGTACCTACAGTTTCCAACAATATAAAACTATCCCAGAGTCAACAGTGTTAGACAGGAAATCACTACTTGATAACATTGCCTTCATATCCTACACATGTTCAAAACAAACTATTACTCAGAAAAGGGGAAAGGACAAAGGCAAGGCAAACGCAAGTTTTGACATGATTGTAGTGTGTGTTCTGCTATCCTCTTGCAGATCGATCACACCCAGATTCGATATAGATGACGATTTATGGGAAAAAAACTTGTTTTTTGAAGCACCCCTCGGGTCGAGCTCGACCCTGCTAACCTGTCCAGGGTTAATTAAAGAAGAAAATTCCCAAGCTCACACCGAGTGGTGATAACGAAAACAACTTAGGATCTACTGCACCAGAGGCTTGGTCTTCACAACGGGTGATGAGGTCACCCATCGCTATTACTACAAGGATAGGAAATCTTTGATGGTTCGTGTAGAGTCGTCTCAGGATAATTTCTGGGACAAAATCAGGGATCTACGATACTTCTACGAGGCGGGTGCAGGAAGTACTTACATAGAAGTCGCGGAATATTTAAAGTCAGCAACAAGGAGGTGGTTATGGCTCCTCCATTGGAAGACGGAGAATCTACAGTTTATCAACAGGGGTACTATGAGGTAGTAAAAATTCTGCCTACACTGGATACAATTACGGTTCCACAATTAAAGGATAATGGAGGGGATAAGTTTTCTTCGAAACATGCTACACAGTTCCAGTGATCGCTGTTATGGTAGTGATAATGATGGTCACAATGTGCATTGCAGGGGCCATCAAATTTGGATGTAGCCAAAAAAGCAGGAGGACCCAAGCAGCAGTAGTTGCCTGAATCATGTGGTAAGTTAAAGACATGAACTGGTATATACCAGTAACCAGTCTAGTATGCGACAGGAGTGCATACGAGTTTGGTGGCTGAGCCATATTATGGCACTGGCAGGATACATATTAAAATAAGTGACAAGCAGCAACGTGAAAATAGTCCAGCCTCGACTGTTTGGTGTTTGAGACACGTGCAAAGCAGAAAATTCCTTAGATGCCCACAGAGGACGAAAAATCACAACTCACCCAGTCACACCAGGGAGACTGTGGAAAGATCAGGTGACTGTGTGTTATGGATCAGGATCCGATCAGGTTCTTTATTACAACTAACAAAAAGGATTCAACACCAACAATTGAAACACAGGATACGAATATAGAAAGAAACTCAATCAGAACAGAAGTTTATTTGCAAGCTTATTCACAAAGATAAATACAGAATGCTTTCTCCTATTTACATAACAAAATTAAAACTGACTGTATGTGAAAAGGGGGAACAGTGTGTTAATGAAATACTTGCTTGCCAGTTATAAAGCTGTTGAGATTGGTGCTTGATACAATGGCTTTACAAGGGGACATTAAAAGCTCCAGATGGGCTCCCTCTTATCTTTGCACTGTAGGAAGGAATGACTTAGTCTTGAAACTTGAAGGGCGGGTTACTTCTCAAAACCACTTGCAGGATGTTTCTTCTCTGAAAGGGTTTACTCATTGTCGGGATCGCTCTCTCTCTCTCTCTCAAACTACAAACTTTACTTCCTTGTTTCAGTTCTCACTCTCTCTCGTGTGTCCTCTTCTCTCTCTGCTACTCTTCCTCTCTTATTCTTTATCTCTTCCTTCTCTTCTCTGATCTTTTTATTTCCTCAGAGTCCTATATATATATATATATATATATATATAATGAAAAAAGAGAAAAAAGGAAATCGGTGATTAGGCCGATGTGAATAAAATACTTCCAAATTAAATGTATCCTTTACACACAATCTAAGTGAAAATATGCATGTCTCATAGAAACCTTCTCCCTCTCCATAAATAGTATTCACTAGACTCCCATAAAGAAGAAAAAAGCAAGCTGAATGGATTTCCCTTTCATTAAAGATAGGCCTATTCTAAAGGACATTTGTAGTTCGATATATATATATATATATATATATATATATATATATATATATATATATATATATATATATATATATATATATATATATAATATGGAAGTCCTGTCCCAGTAGGATGGCAAGTCTGGTCGCAAGTTGGTCTGCTGCACCAAACTGGTGGGTCCTTAGAGCGACTGACTATAAGTTGAATAGTCGGGAGGTCCAAGGTATGTCCATTAAACCAGCAGATGGTTAGGCATTCATCCTCTCAAATGGAAGCTCTGGGAGGCACTTCTTTGCACAGGATTAAGCTTTCTTCTGACCCAGTGACAACAACATTCAAGAGTTCATGGCCCAGTCCTGAGCCATTGGTAGGGGAGCCAGTGATTCTGGGGATCTCCATTAACTTGGTAGCTCCATGAGGCTGAACAATTGTCTGGACTGTTCAGATGCGTGACCAGCCATCTTGCAGTCTCCTTACTAAAGTCCCTTCAGGGTCTATCAGCTGCTGGATGAGTTGAAGGTTCAGAGGCATCAGTGGCACCTTGATGAGCACCATTCCTCTGGGTGGTTGGGGTCATGGTTAGGACTGGTTCAGCTCGGTGTCCGAACTTTTTACACAGGTGGCATTGGAAAGGTTTATGGCTGATACCATTCTTGGGCTGGGGTGAAGCCAGGGGGTGTGAGCTTTCTGTTTAAGGAACTCAAATGGGCATGATGAGTTTCCCACTCATCAACCAGTCGACAACACTCAGCTACTGTTGCGAGATTCCTCTCATGCAAATAGGTAAAAAGGGTGCTAGGTGCATGTAAAAGAAGTCTTCGATCTTGAACATCTCTATCACCGCACTGAACTCCTGGGCTGGAAGGGACTGCATCCAGAGGTCGAAGTTCTTATTCGTCATGTAAAATGAAATCAGTCCACAACTGGCCTATGTCCATCGGCAAGCTGTGCCAATTCTGTCACCATCTTTCCGGGGTAATCTCATATGCCTGGGTGAGTATAAAGTGATGACGCTTTTGCCTTGGATGTGTCTAGTAAGATAAGGGCTGCCTCAGAAGTAGTGGATGTATAGTTCTGTAACACTCATTCGATATGATCTATCCAACCCTTGGCGCCATTGTCTGACTAGAGCTGGGCCAGGCTGTTGAATCCTTGCAGCAGCGAAGAAGGGCCAGCCTGGGTGGGCCTTTCTGACCATAATCAGGCTACTAAAGTGAATGTGCTCTTTTGGCTTCTCTTTCTTCATGTACACATTCTTCCAGCTCCTGCCTCTTGAGCTGGGACCTCTCCACTTGAACAGTGACTAAAGTAGTAAGAGCCTCCAAGCTGAGATTCCTTTCAAATCCTAATGCCTGGAATTGTCAAAGGTCTTCTGAGTATGTAGCCATAATGGTTGTTCCAAAATTGCTGGTCTCAGGTTGAGGTCAACGGAGGAAGTAGGGCCAGGTAAGGCACTGGTAGATGGGAAGTGTCAGCGAAGGTGGCACTCGTAGATGGGAGTATCAGTGATGGTGATCTTCATAGTTTGGAGCTTCTGATTGGGTAGGAAAGTACTCCCAGAGTACTGACGTGATGTAAAGCACTCACTAGTACTCATGAGATATGGGTGACTGTCAGGTGATCACTTTCACTTTGATGCTAGCTCGAATGAATGGATAGATGTATCAGCAGAGATGACACTCGCAGAGTAGGGGTCTCGCAACGCGTAGGCACTCTCCATACTGCATGAACAGATGGCACTTGGGTTGCCTGGTGAGAGTGTTAATGCCTACCTTAGGAATATACAGTGTCTTCTGACACTCAAGCTCCAGGTGGCCCTTCACAAAGCACATGGATAGGTGGCACTCTCAATTAGTGTGGAAGCAATACGGGCGTGTAATTGGCACTCTCACCAGTCAGTGTTTAGGTGTGTCAGTAGCTGTGACGCTCGTGTGTGGGCACTGAAAAGTGCGTAGGTAGGCACTGGCACTCTTGCCAGGCAATCAAGTGTGAAGGCTTCCAGAGGTCTATGTAAAGTGTGAGGTAGGTACTGGCACTCTCACCAGTAACCAAGCAGCAAGGCTTGAGGTGTGTCAGCAGCTGTGACACTCACATGTGAGCACTGAAAAATGTGTAGGAAGGCATTAACACTCTCACCAGGCAACCAAGTGTGAAGGCTTGCAGAAGGCACTATAAAGTGCGAGGTAGGCACTGGTACTCTCACCAGAATGCAAGCGACAAGGCTTGAGTTGAGTCAGCAGTGGTAACACTCGAGTGGGTGGAGGCACAGTAAAGTGCATGATAGGTACTGGCATTCTCACCAAAAGGTAAGCGACAAGGCTTGAGTTGTGTCAGCGGCAGTGGCACTCACACGAGGTGGTAGCAGGCCACTGTAAAGTGTGTGATATGTACTGGAAGACTCACCAGACAGCAATTGCTAAGGATTACAGGGGGCGCTGTAAAGTGTGTGATAGGTACTGGTACTGTCACCTGACAACAAGCACTAAGGCTTTCAGGGAGCACTGTAAAGTGCATATCAACATAAGTGATTACGACACGGAAGTGTATGTACGGATTGGTTCTGACACAGGAACGAGCGCTAGTGTTATTCAAACACTGAAAGCAGAGAAAATCTCTCAGGACTCTGTAAGAAGTGTGGCTAAGGAATGGTTACACACAGCATGTGTCTCAAATTCCAAATGGGAACCTACAAATCTTGGCTGACAGGTAAATGGGTTTGTTCTTGAGGCTACAGTGAAACTAGTGTTTGTATATGTTTGATGGATATAAACACACTCTAAGATAAAATGGAACTGTTTTCTCGAAAGTAAGAGGTCTAGCTTCACTAATTCAAAATAGTATTTACTGAAGTCTGTAGATCATAGCAAAAAGGACCATCCTTGTTAATTGTTAGCTGCGAGCTGGAGGTAAGCAGGAAGGAAAATGCTTTTACTCTGGGTATGTAAGGTGAATGGTCAAGGTCACGTCTCTTTACAACTAGGAAGTGATGGGCAAAGATGGGAATGAACAAGAATGAACTCTGTAGTTGGCCAATAACCACAAATTCATGAGAGTTTATGTTAATTGGAGAATGGTGTATGCAAATTCTTAACTCTATGATTGTGACTTTATAAAATATGCACTGTTTAATACATCAAGTATGCTAATATGACATGTTCAAGTAAAAGTAAAACTTTTTAAATGTCTGAGTTGGTTACTTAATGTTGTACACTTGATGGTGGGACAGCAGCGAGCCACCGAGCAGTTGCCAGAAATGAATTATCTACGATGGGTGGATATCATGATTTTAGCAGGGACATATGCACCTTCCCACAGAATGAATATTTTCCCTATACTATAGTATTAGTTCAGCACTTATTAACATATGAGACAAATGTTCTTGTAAATAACAAGATATTTATATTCAACTCAGTTACACTGTTAGCGGTAGTCAACAGATGCCAAATAAAAATGCCAAAAGGAAAGTGTGTCGTCAGTTTTAGCCAGTCAAGACTGATCTGCTAATTAACGTCTCTAAGATCCTGGTAAGGCCGTCACTGTCAGAGTCCACATGCCAGGTTTTAAAGGAAATAAATCTAAGCAATCAAGATTTTGACTCTATTAAAAAATGTGGGCCTTGTGTGAACACACTGAAGCTGACTAAGGGGGTCATGCAGGCCTATGAACAGAAAGTGTAAAGAAAACCTTTTATAGGAACACTAGCTTACTTCAAGGATTTAATGTAAACATAAGTTTGTCCACAAACTCTGCTATGTACAATAACAATAACAAATGTGCCACCAAGTTGCAAGTCAAAGCACTGTAAGCGAGCCTTTGCTCTCACTGGTTTCCAGGGCTTCAACCCAAGATTAGCATGGGCAGAATATGTTGAGGGGCATTGTTGAACTACTGGAGGAGGCACACAGTGGGCAGGCTACACAGATCTGCAAAGCTGTAAGAGCTGTTACACAAGTCCAATGATGAATAAGAGTAAACTAAATGCAAAAGCCTGTGAATCAATCAAATTCTATATTAATTATTTTACATACATATAGCAAGTCGATAACATAATTGAATATCACTTGTCTAAAACAATTTCACAATTATTAATGCTCACACAAGTTTCAGATGGAGATAGAAATGTTAAGGAATGAGAATAGGTGACAACAATTGAAACAAGGAATTAGTGCTAGGAATAGGAGGTGAAGGGCTGATAAAACAATTTCCAATTTCAGTTACCTTAGTCCATGGGCAGAACAGGCATAATCAGGGCCAGGGTGTCAGCAGAAGGACATAGGTTACTTGCAGGCTTCACTGAGGACAGTTAAATGCTTCTCACAGCGGAGCATTGAAGGTGGATGTCTGGGCTGCAGGATAGCAGGTTCAGGAAGAGAATAGTCAGGGCAGCATCAAGATGAGGGTTGGAAATGGCGGCAGGTCGAGTTGTAGGGCATTACAATACTCCTTGGACAGTCTAGAACCATATCAGGTTAGGGCAGACTGCACAGTATACTACAGCAGGAACTGGCTGAGGCAAAGTGCCGTTTGGTATGCCAGGTCAGCTCATATATATACCAACTGAAAGAAGAACCAATTACATCTAGTTCAGGCTGGTGTGATTCTTCTTGGTTGCTTTCATCTCCACCGCCAACCCTTGTTAATTGCCTGAAGGAGGTCACTGGATGCCGGCAGAGAGGTGAGGAAAATGGGACAAGAGGTTTTTGGACGATCTTGGTCATGCAGGTGTGTGTGGGCAGAGTAGCGGAGCCGGAAAGGTTTCAATAACAATAGTGAGGGAAAGAGGTCAAATAGAAGACAAGGAGGGAGAGGTCATCGTCATGTGTGAACTTTTACGAGCTGGATGGCGACTATCTACTAATGGTTTCTTGTAAAATTAGAATGGGGACTACCATCTGACAAGGGCATGACAAACCACCATGCAGGTGTGGAGTGTCATTAAAATCATATTCACAAGGGAGAAGGGGTTTGACTCAAAATACTATCTCTCAGGGTGGTTTGAATGGTCAAAACAAGACAGGGTCGCATTTGCTGCATTTAACATTTTCCGCTCTTGTATTTTTATTCTCTTAAAGTATTCCTTCAGTTTTCCAATTTGTTCAAGGAAAAGGAAATAAAAAGAGGGTTCAAAATGGACTCTCGTAGCAAAATACTTATTGAGTCAAAAGGCTTTGTGGACTTGCCGTACTGCTTCATTTCACTTTTCTTCCTGCTTTTGCCTGTATTTATATATTCATCAAGTTCCTAATCTTAATGGTTCAGTTATATTTATATGTACGTATATCCCTTCGAACCCCCCAAAAATGTTCCCCTCCAATTTTGTTGAAATTCGCAGCCTATGAAGGTTTCTGTCTACTAACTGCACATACCTTACGAGAAGGAGCAAATGTAACACGTTTCCAGCTTATGAAGCCTTTTATAGTATAGAGATTTCTTGATCCAGATTTCTTGACATTGGGCTGCAATGCACACATTATGGCAAGATTATAGAAGTATACATGACATAGTTTAGTCATCTGAGAGAGAGAGAGAGAGAGAGAGAGAGAGAGAGAGAGAGGAGAGAGAGAGAGAGAGATCTGTAATAAATGAATCTGATGGTGCATCAGAGAATTAAATGTAAATTTAACAAAGGAGCTATTTAAATTGTCCACCACCCCCACCTCTCTCTCTCTCTCTCTCTCTCTCTCTCTCTCTCTCTCTCTCTCTCTCTCTCTCACTATCTCAGCTTCTGAGTTATTTAAGCCTTAATGTAAAGACATTGTTTGGCATTTAACAGAGGAGAGAGAGGAGAGGGAGAGAGAGACGAGAGAGAGAGAGAGAGAGAGAGAGAGAGAGAGAGAGAGAGAGATCTGCAATAAATGATTTTGATGGTGAATCAGAGAATTAAATGTAACTTTGGACTTTAAAAAATGAGCTATTTAAATTCTCCCCTCACCCCCACCTCTCTCTCTCTCTCTCTCTCTCTCTCTCTCTCTCTTTGTGAAATGCCAAATAATGTCTTTACGTTAAGGCTTCAATAACTCAACAGCTGAGAGAGAGAATGGGGGAAGAATTTAAATAGCTCTCTTGTTAAAGTCCAAATGTACCTTTAATTCTCTCATTCACCATCAGAATAATCTATTACAGATCTCTCTCTCACTCTCTCTCTCTCTCTCTCTCTCTCTCTCTCAGTTAAATGCCAAACAATGTCTTTACATTAAGACATCAGGAACTCAACAACTTACTTTTAGTTAAAATGAAATGTAGTCATAAATAAGATTTTTGGGTCTGTAACAGAGTAATTTAACTCTAATGTGGATGTTAATGTAATTATTGATAAAATGTTCAAAGTGAGTCATTAAAACCATTCTAAGTTAAACAAACATAGCAAAATGTTGATTGCACTGAGTTCCAAGCATTAACTAATAGAGGAAAAATCATAGTATAGCTGAAGCCAGCGTAAAAAATTCTGCACACTTCCCAGCAAGGTATTTCTTCACATTACACACACACATATATATATATATATATATATATATATATATATATATATATATATGATATATATATATTTTTAAATACATACAATATATAATATATATATATAATTTCATATATATATATATATATATACATATTATATATATATATATATATATATATATATATATATATTAATTAATATATATATCGCTATCGTACAACCCCTAAGAAAAGTGCCAGAATACTGGACACAAACAATCCTCTCAGCTGAAAAATTCAGTAGTTATGGCATATAAATATCCCATTTTCTTTGAGAGTCATGCCCTCCACACCAAGCAAGTTTTAGACATTCAACTCTGAAAACATGGCGTCAACAAGCCGCCGAGTGACCAGAAGTTCTGTTTCTTGGAGACATTGAAGTCATGGGTAAATTTCATGACCTATCACGTCCTATTTATTACAACAGCTGCTTAAAAATCTTAGTGGAGATCCTTCACACATGAGTGCATGTGACTAGGCCCACAATACGTTTTTAATAAGTATTGTAAGGAGACAGCTCTAGTTGGAGTTTAAGTGTCAAGAATTCTTGACAGTGGGCTTCTATTAATTGGAAATTTATTTATATTTAAATAAATTGTAAACTGCTTCATCATACAAGCTTTATTTTAAGCTTGAAATCTAAAAGATATCTTCAGATATTCTTCATCTAAATATTTGTAGTGATGAAATTATCATAACATCACGTTTAATCTGTGAATTGTATATATATATATATATATATATATATATATATATATATATATATATATATATATATATATATATAACCATCAATGAAGGGAAGAGGACACACACAGATGTACATGCTGTCTTTAATGCAACGTTTCGTAATTATCAAAGTTAATTACATCAATAGGCTGTTAAAATGAAAATTAAATTTCCTAGTAAAATTGTAAAAACCAAACTAAAAATTAAAAATTCAGAAGCAAAAGCTAAAA
>NC_061107.1:69383217-69428217 GCF_015104395.2 Macrobrachium nipponense
GATAGAAACAAGTTTCTCAGAGCTTTAAAATCCAACTGATAGAAACAAGTTCTCAGAGCTTTAAAATCCAACTGAAAGTAACAAGTTCTCAGAGCTTTAAAATCTAACTAATGGAAACAAGTTCTCAGAGCTTTAAAATCCAGCTGTTAGAAACAAGTTCTCAAGGCTTTAAAATCCAACTGTTAAAAACAAGTTCTAAGAGCTTAAATCGAACTGTTAGAAACAAGTTCTCAGAGCTTTAAAATCTAACTGTTAGAAACAAGTTCTCAGAGCTTTAAAATACAACTTTTAGAAACAAGTTCTCAGAGCTTTAAGATCCAACTTTTAGAAACAAGTTTTCTCAGAGCTTTAAAATCCAGCTGTTAGAAACAAGTTCTCAGAGTTTTAAATACAACTTTTAGAAACAGTTTTCAGAACTTTAAAATCCAACTGTTAGAAACAAGTTCTCAGAGCTTTAAAATCCAACTTTTGAAAACAAGTTTCAGAGCTTTAAAATCCAACTGTTAGAAACAAGTTCTCAGAGCTTTAAAATCTAACTAATAGAAACAAGTTCTCAGAGCTTTAAAATCTAACTAATAGAAACAAGTTCTCAGAGCTTTAAAATACAACTTTTAGAAACAAGTTCTCAGAGCTTTAAAATACAACTTTTAGAAACATGTTCTCAGAGCTTTAAAATACAACTTTTAGAAACAAGTTCTCAGAGCTTTAAAATACAACTTTTAGAAACAAGTTCTCAGAGCTTTAAAATCCAACTGTTAGAAACAAGTTCTCAGAGCTTTAAAATCCAACTGTTAGAAACTAGTTCTAAGAGCTTTAAAATCTAACTAATAGAAACAAGTTCTCAGAGTTTTAGAATCCAACTTTTAGAAACAAGTTTTCAGAGCTTTAAAATCCAACTTTTAGGAATAAGTTCTCAGAGCTTTAAAATCCAACTTTTAGAAACAAGTTTTCAGAGCTTTAAAATCCATTTGTTAGAAACAAGTTATCAGAGCTTTGAGATCCAACTTTTAGAAACAAGTTCTCAGAGCTTAAAAATCAAACTTTTAGAAACAAGTTCTCAGAGCTTTAAAATACACCTTTTAGAAACAAGTACTCAGAGCTTTAATATCCAACTTTTAGAAACAAGTTCTCAGAGCTTTAAAATACAACTTTTAGAAACAAGTTCTCAGAACTTTAAAATACAACTTTTAGAAACAAGTTCTCAGAGCTTTAAAATACAACTTTTAGAAACAAGTTCTCAGAGCTTTAAAATCAAACATTTAGAAACAAGTTCTCAGAGCTTTAAAATACAACTTTTAGAAACAAGTTCTCATAGCTTTAAAATACAACTTTTGGAAACAAGTTATCAGAGCTTTAAAATCCAACTGTTAGAAACAAGTTCTAAGAGCTTTAAAATCTAGCTGATAGAAACAAGTTCTCAGAGCTTTAAAATCCAACTAATAGAAACAAGTTCTCAGAGCTTTAAAATCTAGCTGATAGAAACAAGTTCTCAGAGCTTTAAAATCCAACTGATAGTAACAAGTTCTCAGAGCTTTAAAATCCAACTGTTAGAAAGACAAGTCTCAGAGCTTTAAAATCCAAACTGATAGTAACAAGTTTTTTTTCAGAACTTTAAAATCCAGCTGATAGTAACAAGTTCTCAGAGCTTTAAAATCAACTGATAGTAAAATAAGTTCTCGAAAGCTTTAAAAATCCAACGGGAAAGGAAAGGAAAAAAAAATTCCCATAATTCTTAGGAGCTTTAAAAACATTCCAGCTGTTAAGAAACAAGGTTCTCAGGAGCTTTAAAAATCCAACTGATAGAAACAAGGTTCTCAGAACTTTAAAAATTCCAACTAATAGAAGCAAGTTCTCAGAGCATTAAAATGCAACTGATAGTAACAAGTTCTCAGAAACTTAAAATCCAACTGATAGTAACAAGTTCTCAGAACTTTAAAATCCAACTGATAGTAAAAAGTTCAGAGTTTTAAAATTTAACTGATAGTAAAAAATTCTCAGAGCTTTAAAATCCAACTGTTAGAAAAAAGTTTTCAGAGCTTTAAAATCCAGCTGTTAGGGAAAAACAAGTTCTCAGAGAAGCTTTAAATCCAAACTGAAAGGAACAAGTTTTCTCAGAGCTTTAAAAATCAAACCTGATAGTAACAAGTTTCGAGCTTTAAAATCCAACTGAAAGGAAACAAGTTCTCAGAGCTTTAAAATTCTAAATGATAGAAAAACAAGTTCTCAGAGCTTTAAAAACAACTGAAAGGAACAAAGTTCTAGGCTTTAAAACCAACTGTTAAGAAACAAGTTCTCAGGCTGAAAATCTAACTGAAAGGAAAAGATCTTAGAGCTTGTAAAAATTCAAGCTTTTTGTTTGGGGAAAAAACAAAAAAAAAAAAAGTTTGAAACAAGTTCTCCGAGCTTTTTGAAAATCCAACTTATAGAAACAAGTTCTGAAAGCTTTGTTTAAAATCCAAAACTGAAAAGTAATAAGTCCTCAGAGCTTTAAAATCCAACTGATAGTAACAAGTTCTCAGAGCTTTAAAATCCAGCTGATAGTAACAAGTTCTCAGAGCTTTAAAATCAACTGATAGTAACAAGTTCTCAAAGCTTTAAAATCCAACAGAAAGGAACAAGTTCTTAGAGCTTCAAAATCCAGCTGTTAAAAACAAGTTCTCGGAGCTTTAAAATCCAACTGAAATAAGAAGTTCTCAGAGCTTTAAAATCCAACTAATAGAAACAAGTTCTCAGAGCTTTAAAATCTAACTGATAGTAACAAGTTCTCAGAACTTTAAAATCCAACTGATAGTAACAAGTTCTCAGAGCTTTTAAAATCTAAAACTGATAGTAGCAAGTTCTCAGAACTTTAAAATCCACTGATAGCAACAAGTTCTCAGAGTTTTAAAATTCAACTGATAGTAACAAGTTCTCAGAGATTTAAAATCCAGCTGTTAGGAACAGGTTCTCAGAGGAGCTTTAAAATCCAACTGAAAGGAACAAGTTCTCAGAGCTTTAAAATCCAACTAATAGAAACAAGTTCTCAGAGCTTTAAAATCTAACTGAAAGGAACAAGATCTTAGAGCTTTAAAATCCAGTTGTTAGAAACAAGTTTTCAGAGGAGCTTTAAAATCCAACTGAAAGGAACAAGTTTTCAGAGGAGCTTTAAAATCCAGCTGTTAGGAACAAGTTCTCAGAGGAGCTTTAAAATCCAACTGAAAGGAACAAGTTCTCAGAGCTTTAAAATCAAACTGATAGTAACAAGTTTTCAGAGCTTTAAAATCCAACTGTTAGAAACAAGTTCTCAGAGCTGTAAAATCTAACTGAAAGGAACAAGATCTTAGAGCTTTAAAATCCAGTTGTTAAAAACAAGTTTTCAGAGCTTTAAAATCCAGCTGCTAGGAACAAGTTCTCAGAGGAGCTTTAAAATCCATATGAAAGGAACAATTTCTCTGAGCTTTAAAATTCAACAGATAGTAACAAGTTCTTAGAGCTTTTAAAATCCAACTAAATAGAAACACAAGTTCTCCAGAGCTTAAAATCCAACAGAAAGGAACAAGTTCTCCGAACTTTAAAAATCAACTGAAAGGAACAAGTTCTCAGAGCTTTTTAAAATCAACTGTTAGAAACAAGTTTTCTCAGAGCTTTAAAAAATCCAACTGTTCGAAACAAGTTCTCATAGCTTTAAAATCCAACTGAAAGGAACAAGTTCTTAGAGCTTTAAAATCCAGATGTTAGAAACAAGTTCTCAGAGCTTTAAAATCCAGCTGTTAGGAACAGGTTCTCAGAGGAGCTTTAAAATCCAACTGAAAGGAACAAGTTCTCAGATTTTTAAAATCCAGCTATTAGAAACAAGTTCTCAGAACTTTAAAATCCAACTGAAAGGAACAAGTTCTTAGAGCTTTAAAATCCAAATTTTAATAACAAGTTCTCAGAGCTTTAAAATTCAGCTGTTAGAAACAAGTTCTTAGAGCTTTAAAATCCAACTGAAAGGAACAAGTTCTCAGAGCTTTAAAATCCTAATGAAAAGAGAAAGTTCTAGGAGCTTTAAAATCCAACTGTTAGAAACAAATTCTCAGAGCTTTAAAATGCAGCTGTTAAAAAAGAAAACAAGTTCTGTTCTCAGATCTTTAAATCCAGCTGTTAGAAACAAGTTCTTAAGAGCTTTAAAATCCCACTGAAAGGACAAGTTCTCAGAGCTAAAATCTAAGGACGAAGGAAAGTTTCTAGAGCTTTTAAAATCCAACTGTAAAACAAGTCTCAGAGCTTTAAAATGCAGCTGTTAGAAACAAGTTCTCAGATCTTTAAAATCCAGCGGTTGGGAACAAGTTCTCAGAGGAGCTTTAAAATCCAACTGAAATGGAAAAAACAATTTTTTCTTTGACCTTTAAAATCCACTGATAGTAACAAGGTTCTCAGAGCTTTAAAACATCAGCTGTTATAAACAAGTTTCTCAGAGCTTTAAAATCCAAAACTAAAAGGAACAAATTCTGAGAGCTTTAAAATTCCAGCTGTTTAGAAAGAAAAGAGTTCTCAAGAGCTTTGAAAATACAAGCTGAAAGGAAAAACACGTTCTTAGAAGCCTTTAAAATCCAAATTTTAATAACAAGGTTCTCAGGGCTTTTAAAGTCCAGCTCTTAGAAAACAAGTTTCTCAGTGTTTTAAAATTCCAACTGAAAGAAAACGAAAGTTCTCAGAGTTTTAAAATCCTAACTGTTAGAAAAAACAAGTTCTCAGAGCTTTAAAATCCAAACTGGTTAGAAACAACGTTTTCTCAGAGCGTTTAAAATCCAACAGCAAAGGAACAAGTTCTTAGAGGCTTTAAAAATCCCTGCTGTTAGAAAGAAAGTTCTCAGAGCTTTAAAAATTCCAACTTTTAGAACCATACTCAGGAGTTTTTCAAAATCTAACTGATTAAAAGAAATAAGTTCTCAGAGCTTTAAAATCCAGCTCTGTTAGAAACAAGTTCTCGAGAGCTTTAAAATCCATCTGTTAGAAAACAAGTTCCTCAAGAGTTTTAAAATTCCAACTGATAGAAACAAGTTCTCAGAAGCTTGTTTAAAATGCAAGCTTGCTTAAAAGAAACAAGTTCCTCAGGAACCTTTAAATCCAACTGAAAGGAACAAGTTTCTTAAGATGCTTTAAAATCCCAGCTGTTAGAAACAAAGTTCTCACAGCTTTAAAAATCCCAACTGAAACAGGAACAAGTTCTTAGAGCTTTAAAACTCCAAACTGAAAGGAACAAGTTTTGTTTTTAGAGCCTTTCAAAAATTCCAGCTATTGAGAAACAAGTCTAAGTTTTAAAATCCAAACTGATAGAAAACAGTTCTTCAGAGCTTTAAAATCAGCTGGTTAGAAACAAGTTTCCTCAGGAGCTTTAAAAATCCAGCTGATAGAAACAAGTTCTCAGAGGGCTTTAAAAATCCAAACTGTTAGAAACAAGTTCTCCAGAAGCTTTAAAATCCAATTATTGAGAAACCAGTTCTCATAGCTTTGATTAACAAAATCCAACTAATTAGAAAACAAGTTTCTCAGAGCTTTAAAATCCTACTAATATCAAACAAGTTCCTCTTAAGGTGCTTTGAAATCCAACCTGGGTTGAAAACAAGTTCCTCAGGGGAGGTGCTTTAAAATCCAAAAACTGTTAAAAAACCAAGTTTCTCAAGAGCTTTAAAAATCCAGCTGTTAGAAACAAGTTCTTCTGGAGCTTTAAAATAAAAAACGTGTTAGGAACAAGTTCTCCGAGCTGAAAATACCTATGTAACTGTTAAAGAAAAAGTTCTCAGAGCTTTCCAAATCCAGCTGTTAGAAAACAAGTTCTCAGAGCTTTAAAATCTAACTGTTCGAACAACGTTCTTTGGGGAAGGCTTTCCAAATCCAGCTCTTAGAAACCAAGTTCTCAGAGCTTTAAAATCCAAGCTGTTAGAAACAACGTTTCTCAGAGCTTTCTTAAAATCCAGCTTGTTAGAAACAACAAGTTCTCAAGAGTTTTTAAAATCCAGCTGTTTAGAAGAATCAAGTTCCCAGAGCTTTAAAATAAAACTAAAAGGAACAAAGTTTCTGAGGAGGCTTTAAAATCCAGCTGTTAGAAACGAGTTCTCAGAGCTTTGAAAACATACAACCTGAAAGGAACAAGTTCCTTAGTAGGCTTTAAAATCCGAAATTTTAATAAAAACAAGGTTCTCAGCGCTTTAAAGTCCAGAGATGTTAGAAACAACAAGTTCTCATGCGTTAAAAATCCAACTGAAAAAAGAAGTTTCAATAGTTTTTCTAAGAAGTTTTAAAATCCAACTGTTCGAAACAAGTTATTCTCCAGAGCTTTCTTCGAAAATCCAAACTCTTAGAAACAAGTTCTCAGAACGCTTTAAAATCCAACAGGAAAAAGAACAATAGTTCTTAGAGACTTTTAAAATCCTGCCTGTTAGAAAAACAGTTTTCAGAAGCTTTAAATGCCAACTTTTTAGAACCAGTAACTCAGAGTTTTAAAATAAACAACTGGATAGAAACAAGTTCTCAGGGAATGCTTTAAAATCCAGCTGTTGACGAAACAAGTTCTCCAGGAGCTTTAAAATCCATCATGTTATGAAACGCAATGTTCTCAGAGTTTTAAAAAATCCAAACTGATATGAAACAAAGTTCTAACCGAGCTTTCAAAATCCAGCTGTTAGCAAAGAACAAGTTCTCACCGCTTTTAAAATCCAAACTGAAATGGGAACCAAGTTCTTCGAGCTTCAATATCCCCAGCTGTTAGAAAGAAACAAGTTCTCAGGCCAGCTTTAAAAATCCTAACCTGAAACGGAAATCCAAGTTCTTAGGAGGTTTAAAAATCCTGCTGTTAGAAACAAGTTTTCAGAGCTTTAAAAATCCAACTTTAGAACCAGTACTCAAGTTTTAAAAGTTTTAAAAAAAAACAACTGATTAGAAACAAGTTGTCCTCAGAGCTTTAAAAATTCCAGCTGTTTAGAAAACAAGTTCTCAGATGCTTTAAAAATCCAAGCTGTTAGAAAACAAGTTCTCAGATGGTGTTTTAAAAATCCGACTGATAGAAAACAAGTTCTACCAGGGCTTCAAAAATCCAGCTGTTCGCAAACCTAAGTTCTCCACCGCTTTCAAAATCCAAAACTGAAAATGGAATCAACGTTCCCCTTTTAGAGCTTCAAAAGTCCAGCTGTTAAAATAAGAAAAAGTTCCTCAGAGTCTTTAAATCAACTGAAAGGATCAAGTTTCGTTAAGGAGTTTAAAATCCAGGCTGTTAGAAACAAGTTTCTCAGAAGAGCTTTAAAATCCAACCTGAAAAGGGAACAAGTTTTTTAGGAGCTTTAAAATTCGCTATTAGAAACAAGGTCTTAAGTTTTTAAAATCCAATTTTTGAAATAGAAACCAAGTTCTCAGAGTTTAAAATCAAAGCTGTTTAGAAACAAGTTCTCAAGAGCTTTAAAATCCGCTGATTAGAAACAAGTTCTCAAGAGCTTTAAAATCCAGGGTGTTAGAAAAAGTGCTCAGAGCTTTTAAAATTCCAATTATTAGAAGAAAGTCTCAGAAAGGCTTCACAAATCCAACTGGTTAGAAACAAGTTCTCAGAGCTTTTAAAAAATCCAACTAATAGAAAAGGTTCTCTGTTAGGTGCTCAAATTTAAAATCAACTGCTTAGAAACAAGTCTCAAGGAGGTGTTTTAAAATCAAAACCAACTGTAAAGGAAACAAGTTATCTTAGCTTTAAAATCGGATCTTTGTTAAAAGAAACAAAGGCACAGAGCTTTAAAATCCTAAGCTGTTACAAACAAGTCGCTTGGAAGCTTTAAATAAGACTTGTAGGAACAATTTCCAGGGCTGTAAAATCTAAACGGTTAGAAACAAGTTTCAAAAGAGCTTTAAAATACCAACGCTAGGTTAGAAACCAATCTCAGAGCTTTTAAAAATCCAACTGTTAGACAACAAGTTCTGGAGGCTTTAAAATCTTGCTTTTTGTTAAAAGAAAACAAGTTCCTCAGAGCTTAAAATCCAACTGGATAGAAAACAAGTTCTCAAGAGCTTTAAAATTAACTTTTAAGAAAAAAGTTTCTCAGAGGCTTTAAAATAAAACTTTTAATAACAAGTTCTCAGAGCTTAAAACCCAACTGTTAGGAACAGTTTTCAGAGCTTTAAAATACAGCTTGTAGAAAACAATCTCAGAACTTTAAAATCCAGCTTTGTTAGAATCAAGTTTTCAGGAGCTTTAAAAATCCAAAAGCTGTTAAGAAACAAAGTTCTCAGAGCTTAAAATCAACTGGTTAAAAGAAACAAGTTTTCCAAAGCTTTAAAATCCAACTCTTAGAAACAAGTTCTCGGAACTTTAAAATCTAATGTTTAGAAACAAAGGGCCTCAGGAGCTTTAAAAGTCACAGATGTTAGAAGCAAGTCATCAGAGCTTTAAAATCCAGCTTGTTAGAAACAAGTTCTCCAGAGCTTTAAAATCCAGCTGTTATAAGCAAGTTTCAGAGCTTTAAAATTCAGCTGTTGAAACAAAGTTCTCAGAGCTTTAAAATCTAACTGTAGAAAAAAGTTTTCAGAACTTAAAATCCAGCTGTTAGAAAAAAAGTTCTAGAGCTTTAAAATCAAACTGTTACGAAAATAGTTTCAGAGCTTTAAAATCTAACTGTTAGAAAACAAAGTTCTCCAGAGCTGTAAACTCTAACTGTTTAGAAACAAGTTCTCAGCGCTTCAAAAATTTAGCATTTTGTTAGAAAACAACAAGTTCTCCAGAGGTTTTTTAAAAATGCGAAACTGATTAGAAAACCAATTCTTGGAGGCTTTTAAAATCCCAGCTGTTAGAAAACAAACAGTTCTCAAGAGCGTTTAAAATTCCATCTGTTAGAAACAAGTTCTCAGAGCTTTAAAACAAATCTAACTGTTAGAAAAACAAAGTTCCTCAGAGCTTTAAAAATAAAACTTTTAGAAACAAAGTTCTCAGAGCTTTAAAACCCAAACTGTTAGAAAAACAAGTTCTCAGAGCTTAAAATATAGCCTGTTAGAAACAAGTCCTCAGAAGCTTTAAAAGTCCAAACTGATAGTAAACAAGTTCTCAGAGCTTTAAAATCCAGCTGATAGTTAACAAGTTCTCAATAGCTTTAAAATCAACTGGATAGTAATAAGTTCTCAAACGCTTTAAAATCCAACAGAAAGGAACAAAGTTCTTAGAGCTTCAAAATCCAGCTGTTAAAAAACAAGTTCTCGGAGCTTTAAAATCCAAACTGAAATAAGAAGTTCTCAGAGCTTTAAAATCCAACTAATAAAGAAACAAAGTTCTCAGAGCTTAAAATCTAACTGATTAGTAACAAAAGTTGATCAGAACTTTAAAATATCCCAACTGATAGTAAACAAGTTCTCAGAGGCTTTAAAATCTAACTGATAGTAAACAAGTTCTCCAAAGAACTTTAAAATCCGCCAAACTGATAGCAACAAGTTCTCAGAGTTTTTAAAATTCAACTGATAGTAACAAGTTCTCCGAGATTTTAAAATCCAGGCTAGCTTGTAGGAACAGGTTCGTTCTAGAGGAGGCTTTAAAATCCAACTGAAAGGAACAAGTTCCTCAGAGCTTTAAAATCCAAACTAATAGAAAACAAGTTCTCAGAGCCTTTAAAATCTAAACTGAAAGGAACAAGATCGTAGAGCTTTAAAATCCTCCAGGTTGGTTAGAAAACAAGTTTTTTCAGAGGAGCTTTTAAAAATCCAACTGAAAAGGAAAAACAAGTTTCTTTTCAGAGAGCTTTAAAATCCGCTTTGTTTAGAAACAAAGTTTTTTTTTTCCCTTTTTCAAAAGAGCTTTAAAATTCCAACTGTTTTAAAGAAAAAAGAAAAAAGGTTTTTTCAAGAAACTTTTTTTTAAAAATTTCCCAGCCCCTGTTTCAAGAAAACCAAGTTTCCTTCCCAATAGCAATTTTAAAAATTGCCCAGCTTTGTTTTAGAAAAATAAGTTTCGCTCAGAAAAAAAAAGGCCCTTTAAAAATCTAAAACTTTGGTTTTTTAGAAAAAACCAAGTTTCTCAATCGATTCTCCAATCTTCCCCCCAAAATTCCCCCAAGTTCTTAAAGAAAAAAACCAAAAAGTTTTTTTTTTGAAAGCCCTTTTTTAAAACAATCTTAAACCGTTTTAAGAAACAAGTTTTTTCTTTCCAGAGGCCCTTTTCCAAAATCCCCCCCAAAACTGTTTTTAGAAAAACAAGGGTTTCTCAGAGCCCTTTTTTTCAAAATTCTTTAAAAACCTTGTTTAGAAATAAAACAAGGGTTTCTGCACGAAGCCCTTTAAAATCTAAACCTCCTTAGAAAATAAAGTTTCTCCAAGAAAAAAAAGCTTTCCTCCGCACACAAAAATCCCCAGCTTGTTAAAGAAAAAAACAAGGTTGCCCCCTTCAAGAAGCTTTTTTGAAAAATTCCGCCAACCTGTTAAGAAAAAAAAAGTTCTTCAAGAGCTTTAAAAAAATTCCCTAAAGACCTGTTAGACACAAGTTCCAATTTTTTTTTAATAGCTTTGTTTTTTAAAAATTCCAGCCCCTGTTTTTAAAAACAAACCAAAGGTTTTTCAGAAGCTTTTTTCTAAAATCCCAACACCTTGGGTTTAGAAAAAAAAAAAAACAATTTTCTTAAAAAAGAAAGCCCTTTAAACAAATCCAGCTCTGTTAGAAACAAAAATTCTTTCTAAAAGAGGCTTTTTAAAAATCCCGCCCCAAACTTGTTTCTTTTTTGTTTTTTTGTAGAAAAACAAGTTTTTTTTCCAAAGAAAAACTTTTTAAAAAATCCGCCAGCCTTGAAAAATTTAGGGTAATAAAAAACAAGGTTTTCTCAAGAAGGCCCTTTTAAAATCCAATTGATTAAGTAACAAGTTTCTTTTCCAGAAAGCCTTTTTTAAAAAATTAACTAATAAAAAACAGAAAAAAAAAGTTTCTTTCAGAGCCTTTTTAAATAAAAAATTCTAACTTAATAAGAAACAAAGTTTCCTTCAAGAAAGCTTTTCTACTCAAAAAAAAAATTCCCTAACTAAATAAAAAAAAAAACAAGTTTCCTCAAAGGTTTTAAAAAATCCCAAACAGAAAGGAAACAAGTTTTTCCCGTTAAGAGCTTTTTAAAAAAAATCCAGGCCCCCCTTTTTTTTTTGTTAAGAAACCAGTTTCCTTCCAGAGCTTTCTTTTACCAAAAACCCAACTTTGATTTCAAGTAATAAGTTCAAAAGAGCTTGCTTAAAAAATCTTAACCCTAAAATAAAAAAGAAACAAGTTTCTTTTCAAAATCCCTTTAAAAACTCCAACATAGTAAAAAACCCAAACATTTTTTTTTTTTCCCCTTCAGCAAAGCGGGCTTTAAAATCCCAACTGGGATTTAAAAAGAAAAAGAAATTCCTTCAGAAAGGCTTTTTTTTTTTAAAAAAAATCCCAAACCTGGTTTGGAATCCAAAAAAAGTTCTTCAGAAAAGGGCCTTTAAAATTCCAATCTGGTTTTAGCAAAACAAGGTTCCCCCTCAGAGGAGGCTTTTAAATCAAACCTGATAGAAATAAGTTCCCAGAAAAGCCCCCTTTAAAGACAATGAAAGGACAAGTTTTTTTTCTTGCAAGAGCTTTTTAAAATTCCAAGCTGAATAGAAAAATAAAGTTTTCTTACCCAAAGAAAAGCCCTTTAAAATTCCCAACCAAAAAGGAAAACAATTTTTTTTTCCCTCCAAGAAGCATTTTTAAAAAAATTCCAAAAAACTGGGTTTTTAGGGAAAAACTAAAGGTTTCCTCAGAGCTGTAAAATCTAACTGAAAGGAAAAAACAAGATCTTAAGAGCTTTAAAATCAGCATGTTAGAAACAAGTTCTCAGAGCTTTAAAAAACCAATCAACTGAAAAAGAAACAAGTCTCCGAGAAACGCTTTAAAATCCAAGCTGATAGAAATAAGTTCTCAGAGCTTTAAGATTCAAGTTTAGAAACAAAAAGTTTCTCAGAAGCTTTAAAAATGCCAACCTGTTAGAAAACAAGTTCAGAGCTTTAAAATCCCAACTGTTGAACAAGTTCTCAGTTAGTTTCTTTACTTTTAAAAATCAACCGAAATGAACCAGTTCTTAGAGCTTTAAAATCCAGCTGTTAGAAACAACTTCTCAGAGCTTTAAAATCCATCTGTTAGGAACAAGTTCTCGGAGGAGCTTTAAAATCCAACTGAAAGGAACAAGTTCTCAGAGCTTTAAAATCCAACTGATTGTAACAAGTTCTCAGAGCTTTAAAATCCAACTGATAGTAACAAGTTCTCAGAGCTTTAAAATCCAACTGATATTAACAAGTTCTCAGAGCTTTAAAATCCAACTGTTAGAAACAAGTTTTCAGAGCTTTAAAATTCAACTGATAGTAACAAGTTTTCAGAACTTTAAAATCCAACTGATAGTAACAAGTTCTTAGAACTTTAAAATCCAACTGATAGTAACAAGTTCTCAGAGCTTTAAAATCCAGCTGTTAGAAACAAGTTCTCAGAGCATTAAAATGCAACTGATAGTAACAAGTTCTCAGAGCTTTAAAATCCAGCTGTTAGAAACAAGTTCTCAGAGCATTAAAATGCAACTGATAGAAACAAGTTCTCAGAGCTTTAAAATCCAGCTGTTAGAAACAAGTTCTCAGAGCATTAAAATGCAACTGATAGAAACAAGTTCTCAGAGCTTTAAAATCCAACTAATAGAAACAAGTTCTCAGAGATTTTAAAATGCAACTGATAGTAACAAGTTCTCCGAGCTTTAAAATCCAACTTATAGAAACAAGTTCTCTGAGCTTTAAAATCCAACTTATAGTAATAGGTCCTCAGAGCTTTAAAATCCAACTGATAGTAACAAGTTCTCAGAGCTTTAAAATCCAACTGTTAGAAACAAGTTCTCAGAGCTTTAAAATCCAACTCTTAGAAACAAGTTCTCAGAACTTTTAAATCTAACTGTTAGAAACAAGTCCTCAGAGCTTTAAAATTCAGCTGTTAGAAACAAGTTCTCAGAGCTTTAAAATCCAACTGTTAGAAACAAGTTCTCAGAGCTTTAAAATCCAGCTGTTAGAAACAAGTTCTCAGAGCTTTAAAATCCAACTGTTAGAAAAAAGTTTTCAGAACTTTAAAATCCAGCTGTTAGAAACAAAGTCAGAGCATTAAAATCCAGCTGTTAGAATATAGTTCTCAGAGCTTTAAAATCTAACTGTTAGAAACAAGTTCTCAGATCTTTAAAATCCAACTCTTAGAAACAAGTTCTCTGAGCTTTAAAATCTAACTGTTAGAAACAAGTTCTCAGAGCTTTAAAATCCAACTGTTAGAAAAACAGGTTTTCTCATAGCTTTTAAAAATCTAACTGTTAGAAACAAGTTCTCAGAGCTTTAAAATCTAACTCTTAGAAACAAGTTCTCAGAGCTTTAAAATCCAGCTGTTAGAAACAAGTTCTCAGAGCTTTGAAATCCAACTGTTAGAAACAGGTTCTCAGAGCTTTAAAATCTAACTGTTAGAAACAAGTTCTCAGAGCTTTAAAATCCAACTGTTACAAAAAAGTTCTCAGAGCTTTAAAATCTAACTGTTAGAAACAAGTTCTTATAGCTTTAAAATCCAGGTGTTAGAAACAAGTTTTCAGAGCTTTAAAATCCAACTGTTAGAAACAAGTTCTCGGAGCTTTACAATCCAGCTGTTAGAAACAAGTTCTCAGAGCTTTACAATCCAGCTGATAGAAACAAGTTTTCAGAACTTTAAAATCCAGCTGATAGTAACAAGTTCTCAGAGCTTTAAAATCAATTGATAGTAACAAGTTCTCAAAGCTTTAAAATCCAACAGAAAGGAACAAGTTCTTAGAGCTTTAAAATCCAACTGATAGTAACAAGTTCTCAGAGTTTTAAAATCTAACTAATAGAAACAAGTTCTCAGAGCTTTAAAATCCAACTGATAGTAACAACATCTCAGAGTTTTAAAAGCCAACTGTTAGAAACAAGTTCTCGGAGCTTTAAAATCCAACTGATAGTAACAAGTTCTCAAAGCTTTAAATTCCAACAGAAAGGAACAAGTTCTTAGAGCTTTAAAATCCAGCTGTTAGAAACAAGTTCTCGGAGCTATAAAATCCAACTGATAGTAACAAGTTCTCAAAGCTTTAAATTCCAACAGAAAGGAACAAGTTCTTAGAGCTTTAAAATCCAGCTGTTAGAAACAAGTTCTCGGAGCTTTAAAATCCAACTGATAGTAAAACAGTTCTAAAATTTCCAATTTGACAACAAGTTCCCAGAAAAAAAGGGCCCCCTTTAAAATCCAACAAAATGAACCAAGTTCTTTAGAGTTTAAAACAGCTGTTAGAAACAACCTTCTCAGAGCTTTAAAAATCCATCGTGTTAGAAACAAGTTCTAGGGAGCTTTAAAATCCACTGAAAGAACAAGTTCTCAGAGCTTTAAAATCCAACATGTGTTGTAACAAGTTCTCAGAGCTTTAAAATCCAACTAGATAGTTAACAAGTTCTCAGAGCTTTAAAATGCTAACTGATTTATTAACAAGTTCTCAAAGAGCTTTTAAAAATAAATTCCAATCTGTTTTAGAACAAGTTCTCAGGAAGATTTTAAAATGCAACTGATAGTAACAAGTTCTCCAAGCTTTAAAATCCAACTGATAGTAACAAGTTCTCAGAGCTTAAAAATCCAGCTGATAGTAACAAGTTCTCAGAGCTTTAAAATTCCGCAAGAAAGGCAAAAGGTTCTTAAAAGACTTTGAAAATCCAGCTGTTAGTAAACAAGTTCTCGGAGCTTTAAAATCCAACTGATAGTAACAAGTTCTTAAAGCTTTAAATTCCAACAGAAAGGAACAAGTTCTTAGAGCTTTAAAATCCAGCTGTTAGAAACAAGTTCTCGGAGCTTTAAAATCCAACTGATAGTAACAAGTTCTCAGAGCTTTAAAATCCAACTAATAGAAACAAGTTTTCAGAGCATTAAAATGCAACTGATAGTAACAAGGTCTCAGAGCTTTAAAATCCAACTGATAGTAACAATTTTTCAGAACTTTAAAATCCAACTGATAGTAACAAGTTCTCAGAGCTTTTAAATCTAACTGATAGAAACAAGTTCTCAGAGCTTTAAAATCCAGCTGTTAGAAACAAGTTCTCAGAGCTTTAAAATCCAACTGATAGAATCAAGTTCTCAGAGCTTTAAAATCCAACTGTTAGAAACACGTTCTCAGACCTTTAAACTCCAACTGTTAGAAAAAAGTTCTCAGAGCTTTAAAATCTAACTGTTAGAAACAAGTTCTCAGAGCTTTAAAATCTAACTGTTAGAAACAAGTTCTCAGAGCTTTAAAATACAATTTTAGAAACAAGTTCTCAGAGCTTTAAGATCCAACTTTTAGAAACAAGTTCTCAGAGCTCTAAAACCCAACTGTTAGAAACAAGTTCTCAGAGCTTTAAAATATAGCTGTTAGAAACAAGTTCTCAGAGCTTTAAAATCCAATTATTAGAAACAAGTTCTCAGAGTTTCAAAATCCAGCTATCAGAAACAAGTTCTCAGAGCTTTAAAATCCAACTGTTAGAAACAAGTTCTCAGAGCTTTAAAATCCAACTCTTAGAAACTAGTTCTCAGAACTTTAAAATCTAACTGTTAGAAACAAGTAGTCCTCAGAAGCTTTTAAAATCCCAGCTGTTAGAAACAAGTTTCTCTGGAAGCTTTTAAAAAATTCCCCATACAGGATAGTAAACAAGTTCTCCTCAGAGCTTCATAAATCCAACTAATAGAAACAAGTTCTCAAGAGATTAAAATGCAAAGCTGAATAGTAAACAAGAACCTTTGAAAGTTGTCTCTCAGAGCTTTTTAAAAATCCAAGTAAGATAAGTAACAAGTTTTTTTCAGAACCTTTTGGAAATCCAAACTGATAGTAACAAGTTTTTCTCAGAGCCGTTAAAATAAATCTAAACTGTTTAAAAGAAAGTTCTCAAGGTTGCTTTCATCCAAGCGATGTTAAAGAAAACAAATTCTCTCAAAAGAGCTTTAAAATCCAACTGATAGAAACCAAGTTTTCAGAGCTTTAAAATCGCCAACTTTGTTTAGAAAAACGTTCTCAAGGAACCTTTAAAACTCCAACTGTTAAACAAGGTGTCTTTCAAAAAGCTTTAAAATCCTAAGCTGTTTAGAAAACAAGTTCTCAGAAAGCTTTATAAAAATCTAACTGTTTTTAGAAACAAGTTCTTCAAGATCTTTAAAAAATACCAACTTTTTAGAAACAAGTTCTTCTTTCTCAAGAAAGCTTTAAGATCCAAAACTTTTAGAAACAAAGTTTCAAGCTTTAAACCCACTGTCAGAAACCAAGTTTCTTCAAAGAGCTTTAAAAATCCAAGCTGTTTTGTAGAAAAACAAGGTTCTCAAAGCTTTAAAAAAATCCGCTGTTAGAATCAAGTTTTCCTCAGAGCTTTAAATCCAGAAATGTTTAGAAAACCAAAGTTTCTTCCAGAGCTTTAAAAATCTAACTGTTAGAAACAAGGTTCTCAGAGCTTTAAAATCCAACAACTTTCTTAGGAAACAACAAGTTTTTTTTGTTTTGTTTCCTCAAGGACTTTAAAATCTAACTGTTAGGAAACAAGGTTCCCCTCAGAGCTTTAAAATTCCAAGCTTTGTTAAGAAAACAAGTTTTAGTTCTCAAGCTCAGGAGCTTTTAAAATCCCAAACTGTTTAGAAACAAGTTCTCAAAGAGCTTTAAAATCCAGCTTGTTAGAACAAGGTTCTCAGTCTCAGATCTTTAAAATCCAACTCTTAGAAACAAGTTCTCTGAGCTTTAAAATCTAACTGTTAGAAATAAGTTCTCAGAGCTTTAAAATCCAACTGTTAGAAACAGGTTCTCAGAGCTTTAAAATCTAACTGTTAGAAACAAGTTCTCAGAGCTTTAAAATCTAACTCTTAGAAACAAGTTCTCAGAGCTTTAAAATCCAGCTGTTAGAAACAAGTTCTCAGAGCTTTGAAATCCAACTGTTAGAAACAGGTTCTCAGAGCTTTAAAATCTAACTGTTAGAAACAAGTTCTCAGAGCTTTAAAATCCAACTGTTAGAAAAAAGTTCTCAGAGCTTTAAAATCTAACTGTTAGAAACAAGTTCTCGGAGCTTTACAATCCAGCTGCTAGAAACAAGTTCTCAGAGCTTTACAATCCAGCTGATAGAAACAAGTTTTCAGAACTTTAAAATCCAGCTGATAGTAACAAGTTCTCAGAGCTTTAAAATCAATTGATAGTAACAAGTTCTCAAAGCTTTAAAATCCAACAGAAAGGAACAATTTTCTAAGTTAAAACCAACTGATTAGTACAGTTTTTCAGAGTTTTTTAAATCTAACT
Organism: Macrobrachium nipponense; assembly: GCF_015104395.2. Taxonomy (NCBI): domain Eukaryota; kingdom Metazoa; phylum Arthropoda; class Malacostraca; order Decapoda; family Palaemonidae; genus Macrobrachium; species Macrobrachium nipponense. The sequence goes on from NC_061107.1 coordinate 69,400,500, forward strand.
AATAGAAACAAGTTCTCAGAGCTTTAAAATCCAACTGATAGTAACAACATCTCAGAGTTTTAAAATCCAACTGTTAGAAACAAGTTCTCAGAGCTTTAAAATCTAACTGTTAGAAACAGGTTCTCAGAGCTTTAAAATCTAACTGTTAGAAACAAGTTCTCAGAGCTTTAAAAATCTAAAATCTAGAAACAAGTTCTCAGAGCTTTAAAATCCAGCTGTTAGAAACAAGTTCTCAGAGCTTTGAAATCCAAACTGTCTTAAGAAACAGTTTTCTCAGAGCTTTAAAATCTAACTGTTAGAAACAAGTTCTTATAGCTTTAAAATCCAGCTGTTAGAAACAAGTTTTCAGAGCTTTAAAATCCAACTGTTAGAAACAAGTTCTCGGAGCTTTACAATCCAGCTGTTAGAAACAAGTTCTCAGAGCTTTACAATCCAGCTGATAGAAACAAGTTTTCAGAACTTTAAAATCCAGCTGATAGTAACAAGTTCTCAGAGCTTTAAAATCAATTGATAGTAACAATTCCTCAAAGCTTTAATCTAACCAGAAATAGAACAAGTTCTTTTAGAGCTTTAAAATCCAACTGATAGTAACAATTCTCAGATTTTAAAAATCTTAACTATAAAATCACAAGTTCCTCAGCTTAAAATCCAAACTGATTAGTAACAACATCTCAGAGTTTTAAAAGCAACTGTTAGAAAGCAAGTTCTCGAGCTTTAAATTCCAACTGATAGTACAAGTTTCTAAAAGCTTTAAAATTCCAACCAGAAAGGAACAAGTTAGGAGCTTTTAAAATCCAGCTGTTAGAAAACAAGTTCTCTTCGAGCTTTAAAATAAAATCAACTGATAGCTAACAAGTTCTCAAAGCTTTAAAAGTTCCAACAGTTAAAGGAACAAGTTCTTAGAGCTTTAAAATCCAGCTAAAAGTTAGAAACAAGTTCTCCGGAGCTTTAAAATTAACTAAAATGATAAGTAACAAGTCCTCAGAGCTTTAAAATCCAACTAATAGAAACAAGTTCTTAGAGCATTAAAATGCAACTGATAGTAACAAGTTCTCAGAGCTTCAAAATCCAACTGATAGTAACAAGTTTTCAGAACTTTAAAATCCAACTGATAGTAACAAGTTCTCAGAGCTTTAAAATCCAACTGATAGTAACAAGTTCTCAGAGCTTTAAAATCCAACTGATAGTAACAACATCTCAGAGCTTTAAAATCCAACTGTTAGAAAAAAAGTTCTCAGAACTTTAAAATCCAGCTGTTGGGAATGAAGTCTCAGAGGAGCTTTAAAACCATCAACTGAAAGGAACAAGTTTCTCAGAGCTTTAAAATCAAAACTGATAGAAATAAGTTCTCAGAGCTTTAAAATCCAACTGAAAGGGTTTGACAAACCAAGTTCTCAGAGCTTTAAAATCCACCAAAGCTGATAGAAATAAGTTCTCAGAGCTTTTAAAATCCAACAGAAAGGAACAGTTCTTAGAGCTTTTAAAATCCAGCTGTTAAAGAAACAAGTTCCTCGAAGCTTTAAAATCCAACTTGATAGTAACAAGTTCTCAAGAACTTTAAAATCCAACTTAATATGGCACAAGTTCCAAAAGAGCATTAAAAATGCCAACTGATAGTAAAACAAGTTTCTCAGAGCTTTAAATCCAACTGAAATAGTAAACAATTTTCCAGAACTTTAAATCCAACTGCTAGTAACAAGTTCTCATTGAAAGCTTTCAAATCTAACTTGTTGAAAACAAGTTTCTCAGAAGCTTTAAAATCCAGCTGTTAGAAACAAGTTCTCCAGAGCTTTTAAAAATCCAACTTGAATAGAAACCGGAAGTTCTCAGAGTCTTTAAAAATCCAACTGTTAAGAAACAACGGTTCCTTTCGAAGACCTTTAAACTCCACTGTTAAGAAAAAAGTTCTTCAAGAAAGCTTTAAAAATTTACCAACTGTTAAGAAAACGTTCTCAGAGCTTTAAAAATGCTAACTGTTAGAAACAAGTTCTCTGGAAGCTTTAAATACAAACTTTTAGAAACAATTTTCCTCAAAAGAGGCTTTAAGATCCAATTTTTTAAGAAACCAGTTCTTCAGAGCTTTAAAAATCCACTGTTAAAAACAAGTTCTCTCAAGAGCTGTAAAATACACTTTTAGAAACAGGTTCTCAAGAGATTTTAAAATCCAACCTTGAAATAGAAAACCAAGTTCCTCAGAGCTTTAAAATCCAACTTTTTCAAAACAAGTTCCAGAAAAAGCTTTAAAATCCCACTGTTTGAAAACAAGTCTCCGAGCTTTAAAATCTTAACTAATAGAAACAAGTTTGTAAAACAGGCTTTTAAAATCCTAACTAATAGAAACAAGTCTCGGAAAAAGAAGCTTTTTAAACCAACTTTTAGAAACAAGTTTTCAAGCTTTAAAATCAATCTGTAAAACCAGTTTCTTTCAAAAGAACTTTAAAATTCCAACTGTTTAGCAAACAAGTTCTCAGAGCTTTAAATCTAACTGTTAGGAACCAAGTTTCTCAAAGGACTTTAAAATCCAGCTGTTAAGAAAACAATGTTCTCAGAGCTTTAAAATCCAAAACCTTTGAATAGAAACAAATTTCTCAGGAGCTTTAAAAATCCAACTGTTAGAAACAACGGTTCCAGACCATTTAAACTCCAACTGTAGAAAAAGAGTTCCTTTCAAAAGAGCTTTAAAATCTAAACTGTTATGAACATTCTCAGAGCGGTTTAAAATCTAACTGGTTAGAAACCAAGTTGTCAGAGCTTTTAAAATACAACTTTTAGAACATTATTCTCAGGGGTTTTAAGATCCCACTTTTGAAAACAAGTTCCAGAGGCTTTAAAATCCAACTTTTGCTAGAAACAAGTTATTTCTCTAACTTTAAATCTAACTAATGAAACAAGTTTCTCTGAAGCTTTAAATCTAACTTTTAATAGAAACAATTTCTCAAATCTTTACAATCAACTTTTAGAAACAAGTTTTCAGAGCTTTCAAAATCCAACCTTTTAGGAATTAAGTCTCAAAGATGCTTTTAAAATGCAACTTGATGAGTAACACGTTCCTCAAGAGCTTTAAAATCCCACGGAATAGTAACAAGTTTCTCAGAAACTTTAAATCCAACTGTTAGAAACAAGTGCTCAGAGCTTTCAAATTTCTAAAACTGCTGCTTGGAAACAAGGTTCTCAGAGCTTTAAAATCCATCGTTAAAGAAACAAGTTCCTCAGAGCTTTTTAAAATCCAAACTGATAGAAACGAAAGTTCTTTTCAGAAAAAGTTTAAAATCCAACTGTTAGAAACCACGTTTCTCAGACCTTTAAAACTTCCAACTGTTTAGAAAATTCTCAAGCGCTTTAAATTTTGGTACGTTAGAAACAAGTTCTCAGAGCTTTGAAAAATCTAACTAATAGAAACCACTGTTCCCTCAGAGCTTTAAAAATCTAACTAATAGAAACAAGTTACGTCAGCGCTTTAAAAATACAACTTTTAGCAAAGGTTTCTCAGAGCTTTAAAATTACACTTTTGAAGAAACAATTCTCAGAACTTTAAAATACAACTTTTAGAAACAAGTTCTCAGAGCTTTTAAAATACAACGTTTTAGAACAAGTTCTAAGAGCTTTAAAATCCAACTGTTAGACAAAAAGTTTCTCAGAGCTTTAAATCCAATGTTTTAGAAACTAGTTCTAAGAGCTTTAAAATCTAACTAATAGAAACACTAGTTCTTCTGTCAGGAGCTTTAAAATGCCAACTTTTTAATATAACGAGTTTTTCACAAAGCTTTAAAAATCCAACTGGTTAGAACAAGTTTCAGAACTTTAAATCCAACTGTTAGAAACAGTTTCTCAAAGAGCTTTAAGAATCTAACTTGTTAGAAACAAGGTTCCTAAGCTTTTAAAATCCAGCTTTCGTTCAAAAGAACAAGGTTCTCAGAAGCTTTGAAAATCAACTTTTGATAGAAAAAGTTCTCAAGGAGCCTTTAAAATCAACTGTTAGAGAGACACGTTCTCAGACCTTTTGGAAAACTCCAACTGTTAAGAAAAAAGGTGTCTCAGAGCTTTAAAGAATCTAACTGTTAGAAAACCAAGTTCTCAAGAGCTTTAAAATCTTTAAAACTGTTAGAAATTGATCAAGTTTCAGAGCTTTAAATACAACATTTTTACGAAACAAATTCTCAGAGGTTTAAATCCAACTTTGAAAACACAGTCTCCGGAGCTTTAAAATCCCAACTGTTAGACAACAAGTTTCTCTCTCAAAGACTTATAAATCCTAACTAATGAGAAAACAAGTTTCCTGAGCTTAAAAGAATCTTAACAATTAGAAACAAGTTCTCCCCGAGTTCTTGTAAAATCACAACTTTTAAAAGAAACCAAGTTTCAGAGCTTAAAATCCAACTTTTAAGGAATAAGTTCTCAAGAGATTGTAAAATGCAAACTGATTAGTAACAAGTTCTTCAGAGCGTTTTAAATCCAACATGAATAGAACAAGTTCTTTTCAGAAACTTTAAAATCCAACTGTTTTAAAAACAAGTCTTTCTCAAAAGAGCTTTAAAATCCTAAAACTTTTGTTAGGGAAACAAGTTCTCAAGAGCTTTAAAATCCAGCTGTTCGAAACAAGTTCTCAGAGCTTTAAAAATCCAACTTTTCGATTTAGAAAACAAGTTCCAAAAGAGATTTTTCTTAAAAAACCAACTGTAAGAACCGTTTTTCTCAAAAGACCTTTAAACCCAACTTTGTTAGAAAAGAGTTCTCAAGAGCTTAAAATGTAACTGTAGAAACAAGGTCTTCAGGATTAAAATCCTAACTTTAATACAGAAACAAGTTCTCAAGAGCTTTAAAAATATCTAAAACTTTAATGAAAGAACAAAAAGTTTCTCAGAGCTTTAAAATACAACTTTTAGGAAAAAATGTTCTTTTTCCAAAAGAGTCTTAAAAATACAACCTTTAGAAACAAGTTCTCAGAATTTAAAATACACTTTTAGAACAATTCTCAGAGTTTAAAATACAACTTTGGAACACAAGTTCTAAGAGTTTAAAAATCCAACGTTTTTAGAAAGAACAAGTTCTCAGAGCTTAAAAAATCCAACTTTTGTTAGAACAAACCCCAACTATTCTAGAGAGCTTAAATCTAACTAAATAGAAACAATTCTCAGAGTTTTTAAGAATCACAAACTTTTAAAAAGAAACAAGTTTTCCAAGAGCTTTTAAAATCCAACTTATTAGGAAAATAAGTTCTCAAGAGCTTAAAATCCAACTTTTAGAAACAAGTTCAAGGAGCTTTAAAATCCATTGTAGAAACAAGTATGCAGAGCTTTTGGAGAAATCCAACTTTAGAAAACAAGTTCTCAGAGGCTTTAAAAATCAAACTTTTTAAGAAACAAGTTTTCAGAAAAGCTTTAAAATACACCTTTAGAAAACAAGACTTCAGGAGCTTTAATATCACAACTTTAGAAACAAGTTCTTTCAAAAGAGCTCAAAATACAAACTTTTAGAAACAAGGTTTCTTCAGAGCTTTAAAACATACTTTTAGAAAACAAGTTTCTGTGAAAACTTTAAAAATCTTAACACTTTAAGAAAACAAGTTCTCAAGCTTTTAATAATAAACTTTTAGAAAACAAGTTCTCCAGAGCTTTAAAATACAACTTTTAGAACAAGTTCTCATAGCTTTAAAATACAACTTTTGGAAACAAGTTATCAAAGAGCTTTAAACAATCCAATACTGTTCGAAACAAAAGTTCTAAGAGCTTTAAAATTCTAGCTTGATAGAAACAAACGTTCTCAGAGCTTTTAAAATCCAACTAAATTGCAAACAAGGTTTTCTCAATAGCTTTTGAAAATTCTAGCTTGATAGCAAACCAGTTCTCAGAGCTTTAAAATCCGCAACTGATAGTAACAAGTTCTCAAGGAGCTTTAAAAATCCAACTAATAGAAACAAGTTCTCAGAGCTTTAAAATTCTAGCTGATAGAAACAATTTCTCAGAGCTTTAAAATTCCAGCTGATAGAAACAAGTTCTCAGAGCATTTAAAAATCTAGGTGTTAGAAAACAAGTGCTCAGAGCAAATTTAAAATCCAATATTAGAAAGAAACAAGTTCTTATTGCAGCTTTTTATTTTTTTATTTATTTTAAAATTCCAACTGTTAGAAACAGTTCTCAGAGTCTTTAAAATCCAGCTGTTAGAACAGTGTCTCTTAGGTGCTTTAAAATCAACTGTTGAGAACAAGTATTCTGCCAGATGCTTTAAAATCAACTGTTAGAAATAACAAGTTCTCAGAGCTTTAAAATCTAACTGTTTAGAAACAAAGTTTCTCATAAGCTTTTAAAAGAGTCCCAAACTGAAAGAACAATTTCTCAGAAGCTTTTTAAAATCGCGTTAGAAAACAAGTTCTCCGAGCTTTTTAAAAATGCTGGTTAGAAATAAGTTCTCAGACGTTTTAAAATCCAAACTGTAGAAACAAGTCTCCGAGCTTTAAAATCACAGCTGTTAGAGAAACAAAGTTCTCACAGGCTTTAAAATCCAACTGAAAGAAAACAAGTTTAGAGCTTTAAAACCAGCTGTTAGAAACAAATTCTCAGAGCTTCTTTAAAAATCCAACGAAAGGAACAAGTTCTTAGAATTTTAAAATCCAGCTGTTCAGAAGAAGAAAAACAGTTCTCAGAGCTTTAAAATCCAACTGAAAGGAACAAGTTTTAGAGCTTTAAAATTCAGCTATTAGAAACAAGTTTAATTTTACAAAATCCAACTGATAGAAACAAGTCTCAGGAGTTTGAAATCCGCTTGTTGAAACAAGTTCTCAGAGCTTAAAATCAACTGATAGAAACAAGTTCTCATGAGCTTTAAAATCTATAACTGTTAGATAAACAAATTTTCAGAAGGCTTTATAATCGCAGCTGTTAGATCAGTTCTCCGGAGCTTTAAAATCCAACTGTATAGTAAACAAGTTCTCAAAGCTTAAATTCCAACAGAAAGGAACAATTCTTAGAAGCTTTAAAAAAATCAGCTGTAGAAAAATTTCTTGGACGCTTAAAATCCAACTGATAGTCAAGTCTCAGAGCTTTAAAATCCTATACTGTTAGAAACAAGTTCTTCAGAGCTTTAAAATCACTGTTAGAAACAAGCTTCTCAGAGCTTTAAAATCAACTGATAGAAAATTTCGTCAAGCTTTAAAATCAACGGTAGAAACAAGGTTCTTAGTTTTAAAATCCAACTGATTATCAACAAGTTCTCAGGATCTTTAGTAAAATCCAGCTGTTTAGAAGAAACAAGTTTCCATAGCTTTAAAATTCCAGACTCATAGAAACCAAGTTTTTAAGCCGAGCTGCTTTAAAATCCAGGTGTTGTAAGCAAAAACAACGTTTCTCCAAAGAACTTTGAATTCAATGTATTAGAAAACCAAGTTCTCAGAGCTTTTTCAAAATCCAAATGGTTAGGAAAGACAAGTTCTCAAAGCGATTTTAAAATCCAACTAATAGAAATAAGTTCTCTTAGGTGCTTTAAATCCAACGTTGTTGAAACAAGTTTCTCAGAGGTGTTTTAAAATCCAACTGTTAGAAACAAGTTCTCAGAGCTTTAAAATCTAACTGTTAGAAACAAGTTCTCAGAGCTTAAAAATCTAGCTGTTAGAAAGAAGTTCTTGGAGCTTCAAAATAAAACTGTTAGGAACAAGTTCTCAGAGCTGTAAAATCTAACTGTTAGAAACAAGTTCTCAGAGCTTTAAAATCCAGCTGTTAGAAACAAGTTCTCAGAGCTTTAAAATCGAACTGTTAGAAACAAGTTCTTGGAGCTTTAAAATCCAGCTGTAAGAAACAAGTTCTCAGAGCTTTAAAATCCAGCTGTTAGAAACAAGTTCTCAGAGCTTTAAAATCTAACTGTTAGAAAAAAGTTCTCAGAGCTTTAAAATAAAACTTTTAGAAACAAGTTCTCAGAGCTTTAAAACCCAACTGTTAGAAACAAGTTCTCAGAGCTTTAAAATATAGCTGTTAGAAACAAGTTCTCAGAGCTTTAAAATCCAGCTGTTAGAATCAAGTTCTCAGAGCTTTAAAATCCAGCTGTTAGAAACAAGTTCTCAGAGCTTTAAAATCCAACTGTTAGAAACAAGTTCTCAGAGCTTTAAAATCCAACTCTTAGAAACAAGTTCTCAGAACTTTAAAATCTAACTGTTAGAAACAAGTCCTCAGAGCTTTAAAATCCAGCTGTTAGAAACAAGTTCTCAGAGCTTTAAAATCCAACTGTTAGAAGCAAGTTCTCAGAGCTTTAAAATCCAGCTGTTAGAAACAAGTTCTCAGAGCTTTAAAATCCAACTGTTAGAAAAAAGTTTTCAGAACTTTAAAATCCAGCTGTTAGAAACAAAGTCAGAGCATTAAAATCCAGCTGTTAGAAAATGTTATAAGAGCTTTAAAAAATCTAAACTGTAAGAAACAAGTTCTCAGAAGCTTTAAAATCCAACTGTTAGAAAACAAGTTCTCAGAGCCTTTAAAATCTACTGTTAGAAACAAGTTCCAGAGCTTTAAAATCCAATGTTAGAAACAGGTCTCAGAGCTTTAAAAGCTAACTGTTAGAAACAAGTTTCTCAGAGCTTTTAAAATCTAACTGTTAGAAACAAGTTTCAGAGCTTTAAAATCCAGCGGGTTAGAAAACAAGTTCTCGAGCTTTGAAATCCAAATGTTAGAAACAGGTTCTCAGATCTCAAAAAATCTAACTGTTAGAAAAACAAGTTCTCAGAGCCCTTTAAAAATCCAACCTGTTTAGAAAAAGTTCTCAGAGCTTTAAAAAATCTAACTGTTAGAAAAACAAGTTCTTAGTTTTAAAATTCCAAGCTGTTAGAAACAAGTTCTCAGAGCTTTAAAAATTTCCAACTGTTTAGAAACAAGTTCCAGAGCTTAAAATCCCAGCTGTAGAAACAAGTTCTCAGAGCTTAAAATCTAACTGTTAGAAACAAGTTCTCAGAGCTTTAAAAATCCAGCTGTAGAAACAAGTTCTCAGAGCTTAAAACCCAAATGTTAGAAAAAAACAAGTTCTTGAGCTTTAAAAATCCAACTGTTAGAAACAAAGTTCTCAGAGCTTTAAAATCCAGCTGTTAGAAACAAGTTCTCAGCGATTTAAAATCCAATTGTAGAAACAAGTTCTCAGAGCTTTAAAATCCAAAACTTGTTTAGAAACACGTTTCTCAGACCTTTAAACCCTCCTGTTAGAAAAAAGTTTTCAGAGCTTTAAAATCTAACTGTTAGAAAACAAGTTTTCTCAGAGCTTTAAAATCTATCTGTTAGAAACAAGTTCTCAGAGCTTTAAAATACAACTTTAGAAACAAGTTCTCAAAGCTTTAAGATCCAACTTTTAGAAACAAGTTCTAAGAGCTTTAAAATCTAACTGTTAGAAACAAGTTCTCAGAGCTTTTTTTTTAAAATACAACTTTTAGAAACAAGTTCTCAGAGCTTTAAAATCCAACTGTTAGAAACAAGTTCTCAGAGCTTTAAAATCCAACCGAAATGAACAAGTTCTTAGAGCTTTAAAATCCAGCTGTTAGAAACAAGTCTCAGAACTTTAAAATCTAACTAATAGAAACAAGTTGTCTCAGAGCTTTAAAATCCAAATGACAGTAACAAGTTCTCAGAACTGAAAATTAAAAATTCAACTGATAGTAACAAATTCTCAGAGCTTTAAAATCCAACTGTTAGAAAAAAGTTCTCAGAGCTTTAAAATCCAGCTGTTAGGAACAAGTTCTCAGAGGAGCTTTAAAATCCAACTGAAAGGAACAAGTTCTCAGAGCTTTAAAATCCAACTGAAAGGAACAAGTTCTCAGAGCTTTAAAATCCAGCTGATAGAAATAAGTTCTCAGAGCTTTAAAATCCAACTGAAAGGAACAAGTTCTCAGAGCTTTAAATCCAACTGTTAGAAACAAGTTTCTCAGAGCTGTAAAATCTAACTGAAAGGAACAAGATCTTAGAGCTTTAAAATTTTGAGCTGTTAGAAACAAGTTCTCAGAGCTTTAAAATCCAGCTGTTAGGAACAAGTTCTCAGAGGAGCTTTAAAATCCAACTGAAAGGAACAAGTTCTCAGAGCTTTAAAATCCAGCTGATAGTAACAAGTTCTCAGAGCTTTAAAATCCAACTAATAGAAACAAGTTCTCAGAGATTTTAAAATGTAACTGATAGTAACAAGTTCTCAGAGCTTTAAAATCCAACTGATAGTAACAAGTCCTCAGAGCTTAAAAATCCAGCTGATAGAAAACAAGTTCTCAGAGCTTTAAAATCCAGGTTGTTTAGAAACAAGTTCTCAGAGCTTTAAAATCCATTATGGAGAAACAAGTTCTCAGGCTTTAAAATCCAACTGTTAGGAAACAAGTTCTCAGAGCTTTAAAATCCAGCTTTAGAAACAATTCTCTTAGGCTAAAATCCAACTGTTAGAAACAAGTTCTCAGAGCTTTAAAATCTAACTGTTAGAAACAAGTTCTCAGAGCTTTAAAATCCAGCTGTTAGAAACAAGTTCTTGGAGCTTTAAAATAAAACTGTTAGGAACAAGTTCTCAGAGCTGTAAAATCTAACTGTTAGAAACAAGTTCTCAGAGCTTTAAAAATCCAACTGAAAGGAACAAGTTCTCAGAGCTTTAAAATCCAACTGTTAGAAAAGAGTTCTCAGAGCTTTAAAAATCCAACTGGTAGAAACAAGTTCCTCAGAGCTTTAAAATCCAACTGTAAAGGAACAAGTTCTTAAACTTTAAAAATCCAGCTGTTAGAAACAAAAATCTCAGAGGAGCTTTAAAAAATCCAACTGAAAGGAATAAGTTCTCAGATCTTTAAAATCCTAGGTGTTAGAAACAAGTTCTCAGAGCTTTAAAATTCATTATTAGAAACAGTCCTAGAGCTTTAAAATCAACTGTTAGCACAAGTTTCTCAGAAGCTTTAAAATCCAGCTGTTAGAAACAAGTTCTCTTAGGTGCTTTAAAATCCAACTGTTAGAAACAAGTTCTCAGAGGTGCTATAAAATCCAACTGTTAGAAACAAGTTCTCAGAGCTTTAAAATCTAACTGTTAGAAACAAGTTCTCAGAGCTTTAAAATCTAACTGTTAGAAACAAGTTCTCATAGCTTTAAAGTCCAACTGAAAGAAACAAGTTCTCAGAGTTTTGAAATCCAGCTGTTAGAAACAAGTTCTCAGTGTTTTAAAATCCAGCTGTTAGAAACAAGTTCTCAGAGCTTTAAAATCCAGCTGTTAGAAACAAGTTCTCAGAGCTTTAAAATCTAACTGTTAGAAAAAAAGTTCTAAGAGCTTTAAAATACAACTTCTAGAAACAAGTTCTCTGAGCTTTAAAATCCAACTGTTAGAAACAAGTTCTCAGAGCTTTAAAATCTAGTGTTAGAAACAAGTTCTCAGAGCTTTAAAATCCAGCTGTTAGAAACAAGTTCTCAGAGCTTTAAAATCCAACTTTTAATAACAAGTTCTCAGAGCTTTAAAATCCAACTGTTAGAAACAAGTTCTCAGAGCTTTAAAATCCAACTCTTAGAAACAAGTTCTCAGAGCTTTAAAATCTAACTGTTAGAAACAAGTCCTCAGAGCTTTAAAATCCAGCTGTTAAAAACAATTTCTCAGAGCTTTAAAATCCAACTGTTAGAACGAAGTTCTCAGAGCTTTAAAATCCAGTGGTTAGAAACAAGTTCTCAGAGCTTTAAAATCCAACTGTTAGAAAAAAGTTTTCAGAACTTTAAAATCCAGCTGTTAGAAACAAGTTCTCAGAGCTTTAAAATCTAGCTGTTAGAAACAAGTTCTCAGAGCTTTAAAATCTAACTGTTAGAAACAAGTTCTCAGAGCTTTAAAATCTAGCTGTTAGAAACAAGTTCTCAGAGCTTTAAAATCTAGCTGTTAGAAACAAGTTCTCAGAGCTTTAAAATCTAGCTGTTAGAAACAAGTACTCAGAGCTTTAAAATCCAGCTGTTAGAAACAAGTTCTCAGAGCTATAAAATCCAACTGTTAGAAACAGGTTCTCAGAGCTTTAAAATCTAACTGTTAGAAACAAGTTCTCAGAGCTTTAAAATCCAACTGTTAGAAAAAAGTTCTCAGAGCTTTAAAATCTAACTGTTAGAAACAAGTTCTTATAGCTTTAAAATCCAGCTGTTAGAAACAAGTTCTCAGAGCTTTAAAATCCAGCTGTTAGAAACAAGTTCTCAGAGCTTTAAAATCTAACTGTTAGAAACAAGTTCTCAGAGCTTTAAAATCCAACTGTTAGAAACAAGTTCTCAGAGCTTTAAAATCTAACTGTTAGAAACAAGTTCGTAGAGCTTTAAAATCCAGCTGCTAGAAACAAGTTCTCAGAGCTTTAAAATCCAACTTTTAGAAACAAGTTCTCAGAGCTTTAAAATCCAACTGTTAGAAACAAGTTCTCAGAGCTTTAAAATCCAGCTGTTAGAAACAAGTTCTCAGAGCTTTAAAATCCAACTGATAGAAACAAGTTCTCAGAGCTTTAAAATCCAGCTGTTAGAAACAAGTTCTCAGAGCTTTAAAATCCAACTGTTAGAAACAAGTTCTCAGAGCTTTAAAATCCAGCTGTTAGAAACAAGTTCTCAGAGCTTTAAAATCCAACTGATAGAAACAAGTTTTCAGAGCTTTAAAATCCAACTGTTAGAAACACGTTCTCAGATCTTTAAACTCCAACTGTTAGAAAAAAGTTCTCAGAGCTTTAAAATCTAACTGTTAGAAACAAGTTCTCATAGGTGCTTTATAATCCAACTGTTAGAAACAAGTTCTCAGAGCTTTAAAATCCAACTGTTAGAAACAAGTTCTCAGAGCTTTAAAATCCAACTGTTAGAAACAAGTTCTCAGAGCTTTCAAATCCAATTATTAGAAACAAGTTCTCAGAGCTTTAAAATCCAACTGTTAAAAACAAGTTCTAAGAGCTTTAAAATCCAACTGTTAGAAACAAGTTCTCAGAGCTTTAAAATCCAACTGTTAAAAACAAGTTCTCAGAGCTTTAAAATCCAACTGTTAGAAACAAGTTCTCAGAGCTTTAAAATCTAACTGTTTGAAACAAGTTCGTAGAGCTTTAAAATCCAGCTGTTAGAAACAAGTTCTCAGAGCTTTAAAATCCAACTGTTAGAAACAAGTTCTCAGAGCTTTAAAATCTAACTGTTAGAAACAAGTTCTCAGAGCTTTAAAATCCAGCTGTTAGAAACAAGTTCTCAGAGCTTTAAAATCCAACTGATAGAAACAAGTTCTCAGAGCTTTAAAATCCAACTGTTAGAAACAAGTTCTCAGAGCTTTAAAATCCAACTGATAGAAACAAGTTCTCAGAGCTTTAAAATCCAGCTGTTAGAAACAAGTTCTCAGAGCTTTAAAATCCAACTGATAGAAACAAGTTCTCAGAGCTTTAAAATCCAACTGTAGAAAAAAGTTCTCAGAGCTTTAAAATCTAACTGTTAGAAACAAGTTCTCACAGGTGCGTTTATAATCCAAACTGGTTATAAACAAGTTCTCAGAGCTTTAAAAGCCAACTGTTAGAAACAACCAAGTTCCCCAGAGCTTTAAAAATCCAAACTGTTTTAGAAACAAGGTTCTCAGATCTTTAAAATCCAATTAGTTAGAAACAAGTTCTCAGAGCTTCAAAAATCCAACTGTTAAAAAACAAGTTCTAAGAGCTTTAAATCCAACTGTTAGAAACAAGTTCCCAGAGCTTTAATATCTACTGTTAGACCAAGTTCTCAGAGTTTTATAAATCCAATACTGTTAGAAAAAAAGTTCTCAGAGCTTTAAAATCCAACTGTTAGAAACAAGTTCTCAGAGTTTTAAAATCCAACTGTTAGAAAAAAGTTTTCAGAGCTTTAACATCTAACTGTTAGAAACAATACCAATGAACAATGTAACTAACTTTTCTGAAGCCATTCCTAGTATCATGCTGGGTAACTGACTGCGTATAACAGTATTTTGTTGTAAGTTCGTACTAATGAACTATTAGTCAACCTAATCTGAAAATCTTGAAGACCATAAACAACAGAGAAAGCACATGATTGGAGCCAAGTTAGTTAAATTAAAAACGGTAGCGATATGCAATACCAGAAACTTAAAAAGACGCCATTCTAAATAGATCTAAAGTTTTAACAGCTTTGGGACTTATTCAGTTTCAACCACTATTAATATTTCCTGCCAAAATCTTGTCTCATATGATGGACTTAAGAATTATCGATTATTTCATATATCTATATAACCCTCAAATTTTTGCGATGAAAAAGCTTCCGAAAGAGGAAGATCTCTTTCTTATGCATTAGCAAGCTCTGATTCACTCAGAACATGGAGATTAACATCTTATATTTTATTTTTGACAGAATAACACAATAAAAAAATTATTAAAGCTAAGGAAGATTATTGTGGACTACAGTATTATGCAATACGTTATGCTACGGGAAAAAAAGGGCATAGCATACCCTAATTAGTCGCATCAGATTATCTTTTCACAGGTGCTTTGGGCATATCCTATGTCGTTGCTCTTATTCTTTTTAGGCAATTGACAAGGTCTGGCGTAAAAGTCCTGATAGTCCCACTCCATGTTTATGGAGTCACTCCCGTTTGTCAAGTAAATTGAAGTTCATTGCTGCCACGGCTTTTTTTCTCAGCAATCTGTTGCCTCCCCCTGCTACGTTCTTCTCCCCATTAATGATCATCTTCGAGTGGTCTTGCAACAGGGCAAGTGACCACTCCCGTGTGCAGGAGCTTCGTCTCAGCTTCTCTGAAGCTTGTCCGGTGTTAAGGATAGAAATGAAAAAAACATCCGTGATTAAGATCAGTTAAGCTTGTTTGATTTTAGTGCTTCCATGAAGAGTAATATTATCCAAGTAACTTATACTGATGCTTTCACAATAATGTTCGAGTGTTAAAATAACTGCTCAAAAGAAGCACAGCAAGATCTTCAGGTGTGGCTTATAAATCATTGATGGACAGCTCATTCATCGTTAAGAAGACTGTTCATAAAAAAAAAAGAAAAACAAAATCAAGGGACTTCAGTCTTGGATTCAGTTCAAATCTGTTGGAAGGTGCCTTCACTAGATTTACTTTGCGGATTTTACCTTAGGTATTAAGCTGATTTCACCCACAAACACACCCCTGGTGAGTGAGTATTCATTTTCGACTGCATCGCATTCTTTGTGAAGTTCTCAGACTCAACTTTAACTGTTATGTTAAGTCATACATAGTATTTGTTTCGAGAATGTGGAATTCTCTAGACATTTTGATATTTTATAATGATTCATTCTGCCATCTTGCAAACAAGAAAAAAGGAATGTCTATCATTATTTGACAACTTTTTTGCAAGCAGAACTTATTTTTGAAATTCATGTTTATCCCAGTCATGGTAAAAAAATGTTGCATGTGAATGATTACATGGTTTTTATATAAAAAATTATTTTTATAGGGTAGTAGAGAAAAATCTACGATATGAAGGAATATTTCTCAAATGATAATATCCAGTGTTTGATGGAATTCAGCAAAACAGAATTTGGTATGAAAGATGCAATGATAGATTGTGAATATTTATAATGAGGGAGTTTCGCAAAGCCAGCAAAGGCTGACGCGCAATTGAATATTATCAAATAATTATATGGTGTTTATCTGATTCAGAAGCACTGTTAAATGAGATGTACAATGTGACATTTTTTGAAGTGTAAATGTTTTTAATATACCTCATGATGAAGTTAAAAATGTGTTCATGGGCCAGGTGAATTGACAGTAATTAGTGCTGTTATAAAGGAATGTTATTTCACCTGCGTTGTTTGCCTTCTCAGATAGTAAGTATTTCACAAGGAGAACCTGGTGGCAAATGGGAGGGAAGCATCAGATTGGAGCATCGACAGAAACTAAACAGTTTTAGAATCTGCAAATGTTGCTGTTTTAATACGCAAAACCCCCAACGATTTACAAAGCTTGCTTAATATAATGCATTTGTATTTAGAGATGTGGGAGTCAAAGTCAATCTATTGAAATGAGAATTTGCACAAAGAGATGAAGTAACGTTATAAGCGAAAAGATAAATGGATTTTTCATATAATTAGGGACAATGATGTCCATTAAAGGCTCTCTTGACCTAGAATTAGAGGAAGAATTAAAAAAGAAAAGCAAGTAATGAACAGGCTGAAAAAGATTTGGAAAACAAAAAGACTGATATTGAATGTTACATTAAGATGATAAGTCTAGTATGATCTATATATTGCTTTGAGGTTGTGAATCATGGTACTACAATGAAAATATCTGAAAGACTTTGTCGACTAAGAAATAAAAAGCTTTAAGAAGAATATTAGGGTTCCAGATGGCAGGAGAGTTACGAAAACTCCATGTGGGAATAACGGAAGTTTCATTTGTAGATGAGATAATGATGAAAGGGTTCCTGTGGGTACCAGATGAGTTGGATGACCCAAGCCTACTTGGTCCCTTGCTTTACTTGGCATTGCAGATGATGATGATGATGCCAAAATAGCTGTAGAGTGGAATTGCAGAAAAAAAATACCATACCGTTTTAAGAGACTAATAACAATTTAATGAATTGATCTTATGATGTGGTTTGAAAAGAAATGAGTCAAAATATTATTCATCTGTGAAAGCATGAGATTTCGTAAAAAAAAAAAAAATTGTTGAAGGACTTAATTTCCCGAAAAATGTATTAACTTCATTATACATCAGGTAATGAATCATGGTCCTTATACGAGGTTATAATTACTAAATATTAATTGTCCATATTTTAAATTGGAATTGGACTGAACCGGAGCTTTGCCAAAGAATATATCTGGTACGATAGGACGAAAACTGCTGTACAGAATTTATTGTAAATGAATAAAAGAGCAAATTCATGATAAAATGAGACCAAATCGTTATACATATAAAGCCAACGTGATGTATACTGAATCTTAAATATAATGACATCAAGTTGCTCATCATAGGTAATATAGAAAATTGAGTATACTCTCGAAAGGGTTCTATGAAACGCTGCGAAAAAAGTAGCAAGGTATAATACAAAAAGAAGCGAAGAAACAGAATTTATCGGAGAAACCGTTTAGGAGCTGCTATACTAAACGGTTTCTCTGATAAATTCTGTTTCTTCGCTTCCCTTTGTATTATACGTTGCTAATTTTTTCGCAGCGTTTCATACAACCCTTTCGCGAGTTTACTCAATATTCTCCATTACCTATGGTGAGCAACTTGATGTCATTATATCTAATAATACAGTATACATCACGTTGGCTATATAGTATACCCCATTATGTATAACGGTTTGCCCTCATTTTATCATGAATTTGCTCTTTTATTAATTTACAATAAATTCTGCACAGCAGTTTTCGTCCTATCGTACCAGATATATTCTTTGGCAAAGCTCCGGTTCAGTCCAATTCCATTAGAAAATATGGACAATTAATATTTAGAGATTATCACCTCGTATAAGGACCATGATTCATTACCTGAAGTATAATGAAGTTAATAAATTTTTCGGGGAGTCGGCGGCATCGGCCTACATGATAGATGCGGTAAGTATTAAATATAACGAGGGGTTCGAATTTTGGCCAATGAAAACACTACAACTGTGATAAAGACGGTGTCTTAAAAGAACCAGTGACATGGGGATTTAACAAAAGATTAATCATCTCTACTGTATACATACAGCAATTCTTGCTAAATTAGTATATCAAGTATGAGTAGAGCATACGTGGTGTATGAAGGATTGAAGGGAAATCTCCAATGGGTTTAATTTTTTCTCTGAGGTCGGAACGATAGTCATTAGAAGGGCCACGATAGAACATCGTTAAAAAAAAAAAAGCCGGGCGATGATTTACCATAATTACGGACCAACTTATGTTAAGGTTTTTATATATAGTACATACGGATATGTATATATATATATATATATATATATATATATATATATATATATATATATATATATATATATATATATATATATATGTGTGTGTGTGTGTATGTATATGTATATATACATATACATGCATATTCATATATATATATATATATATATATATATATATATGATATATATATATATATGCATATATATATATATATATATATATATATATATATATATATATGTATATATATGTATAATATATATATATATATATATATATATATATATATATATAATATATATATATATCCAGGTTGAAGAGGTAAAGGCATGTCTTTCACAGGTATCGTTTATTACACGGACGTTTCACATCACATGATGCATCCTCAAGGCTGGAAATTATATATTAAGAATACTAAAATCATCACTCACACATAAAAAATCTAAAAAAGCACAACAGATATTTGACATTTACAAAAACAAATTAAAACGAGAACTTGATATATAATTTCCAGCCTAGAGGATGCATCATGTGATGTGAAACGTCGGTGTAATAAACGATACCTGTGAAAGACATGCCTTTACCTCTTCAACCTGGATGTTGGTCGGGTCTGCTACCCCTATGATTCTTCTATATATATATATATTATAATAATAATATATATATATATTATATATATATATATAATATATATAGATAGGTATATATCATATATATGATATATATATATATAATATCTATAGATATATATATATATATATATATATATATATATATATATATATATAAATATATATAATAATATATATAATAATATAATTTGCTATCGTCTTAGCTGTCGAAATGGGAACATTTACCTAACCACACATATCTAATTATAATCGGTTACTTTAATTCTTATTGCAAACCATCCTCGTAATCAGTGCCTGGCATTGCTCATTCGTTTTGTGGTAATTGTCTTTTTTATGTTAACTGCAAAATATTTGTTATGTACATCATAGGGTCAGAAGGTGTCTAGTTATAATCTATTTTGCAATGTGCTTCAGCAGGCTCCGGTGTCGTGAGTTTCATTTCGTGGTTTTCTGATCTTTTCATTTTGTGGGTTTCATTTTGTGGTACTGATCTTTTCCTTATATTATGGGATTTGTGGTTAATGTAAGTTCTGAGTATTTGTGCTTATTTCCCAGTGTGTCGCTGTTTGCTTTATGATGGGCTTTTTTTTTTTTTTTTCATTAGGGTTTTGTAGATGTTAGTAAGCTCAATATTCAAATGTTATTGACTCTTCTATTCGTACCCTTTCTCTTCTCGAGATCTTTGGCAAATCTGTCTTCTTTTATATCATGTTGCTTTTCATTTTTTATATATGAAATACATAACGCAAAAACTTTCAGAACAGTAGTCATTGAAAATAAATATATTCAAAAGTTACCGTAACGCTAAAAAGAATAAAAGATATACTAAATTTTATCTTATTGCATTTGGATCGAGCAGTGATGAATATTAAATCTCTCTCTCTCTCTCTTAATCACCCACATTATTTTAAGAAGCTGATTAAGTCCATTCTCTTTTCATCATGGCGGCAGATGTTTAGGAGAGGATGGTGTTGCAGGCGCGAAGGTGATGGTGGTAGTAATGGTGGTTATGGTGCTACTAGAGGGGCAGGCTGCAGGAGAGAGAGAGAGAGAGAGAGAGAGAGAGAGAGAGAGAGAGAAAGAAAGGGTCGCCACTCCCCCTTCTGACTCCGGCGAGACCCATACTCAGTTTCCCGGTCGACCACCGAGCTGCCTGGAGCCAGATAGACCGCTCCCCGATCACCCCACCGCATCTGCTTCCGACTGGCACCGCTAGCACACACAGGCACCGCCGCTGTGCCATCGCTACATCGGAAGCCACGACAACCGACGGCCGCGTCTTCACTCGTAGACATCCTTTTTCACTCATCTTTTGAAACTGAGGGAATGCGAGGGGGAATTTAACTTGGGAAAGTGAATTGCGCTCTAGACGGGAAGAGTCTCACGGAAGTAGAGTTGAAATCTCTTAGTGAAAACCGCTTCAGTCTTGGGACGCGCGGAAGGGGAGATTTCCCCTCGCAGCGCAGGATGTGAGTTTCGCGATGTTGGGTCGTAATGATCAGTCCTAGCTATTTTACGTTCGCTTGAAATGAAAACTTGAGTTAGTAGTGGTTTAATATCGAAAAATACAGTTTGATCGTCAACAAAAGTGGGAAGCCGAGATTGTGAAACGTTCGCGTCATTCAGTGGGTTTAAGCACTTACGGAAAATATCGCCGCAAAAGAAAACACCCCAGAAATTCCTGCCGTAGTTTTCAGGTGGAATTGCAGGCGAAGAGAAATAGCGGTTTTCATCACAGTCCCGGACAGCGGCGCCAAGGGATCTCAGCCCGAAGTCCCGCCCTGCCAAACACAACTTCACGTCTTCAAAGGTAAATATTTCCATTTCTCTTCAATCGGTCTCACGGATTTGCCTCTTAAGAGCTATTTTCACATTAACGCAAAAAAATATTCTGTGAGTGAAGAAGGGTCTTTTCAATCTGACAGCCGGCGACGAAGCGATGTGACAAATATCATATCGAATAACTCTTAAAACCTTCGGCAAAATACTTCTCGTAGATTTCCCTTGATTCGTGATGAGTTATTAGCTTCAGGGAATCCTTTTGCAAGCTGTAATCGAGGATTAGCGGACCAAACACTTCCCTTCTTCATCGCCAGCCGCTGCCGACGCATCTTCCGACCAGTCAACCATCACCAATCTGTTGTATTATCGCTTTTGGAAGTTCCGATGGGAACTAGTTGTGAGGCCTTCAACCACCAATTACCTGTTCAAAGTTTGGCAGATAATTAGCTTACGGTGCACTGGCTCTCTCTCTCTCTCTCTCTCTCTCTCTCTCTCTCTCTCTCTCCTCTCCACTTTTGCTTTAATCTACGTACATACCCAATGTACAGTGCATATTTATGAAGGAAAGTATTTACAAGAAGATAGAGGAAAATACCTATATACTTTACACACACACACACACACACACACACACACACACACACACACACATATATATATATATATATATATATATATATATATATATATATAAATTATTCCTTCGTCATTATGATATTTCCTTAAGATGGAAGCATCCGGATATAATAATTGTTCACTGCTACATCACATTTAAAGTTCTGGGTCTCTGATGAACCCTTAAGCAGATGACAATATCTGTAAACTCAGTAATGATGTATGTATGTATTTATATTTATATGGATATAAATATATATATTCTGGAATGGGATTGAAGTGTTACAACAAATTATATATACCAGGAAGTTTAAAAAGTAAATGCCTAATAATATAAACGGTTACTTTTTCTTCCAGCACCAATTAAAATTGTGATTGGTGGGAACCTCTCGCTTTGCACTTGTTTGTACACTGAAATGTCCTCCGAATAGGTCTCATCATTTCGCTAAAGGTAAGAAACTGATTATCTGGAAGGTTCAGAATAACGAACGGAAAAAGAACTTTTAAAGGATTAAACCTTAACCTTCTTCAATAGTTAACAAAAAACATTTGTCCTAATTCTGTAAACATTTCCCAAAAATCAATATCGCCTTTATTATTTTTATCGCTTTATCATTCTTTTCGGTTTTATGGAATGTAAACTGTTAGTTATTGTATATTTGTAAAAGTATATTTATCTGCAATTTGATGGACACTAACAGGGTTTGATTTACATACATACTCATAATATAACCCCCCCCCCCCCCCCCCCCCCCCCCGCCCCCCCCCCCCCCCCCCCCCCCCCCCCCCCCCCCCCCCCCCCCCCCCCCCCCCCCCCCCCCCCCCCCCCCCCCCCCCCCCCCCCCCCCCCCCCCCCCCCCCCCCCCCCCCCCCCCCCCCCCCCCCCCCCCCCCCCCCCCCCCCCCCCCCCCCCCCCCCCCCCCCCCCCCCCCCCCCCCCCCCCCCCCCCCCCCCCCCCCCCCCCCCCCCCCCCCCGCCCCCTTTACATACATATTATATAATTATATATATATTATATGATATATATATATTATATTATATATATATATATATATTTATATATATGTATGTATGTATACAATAATATATATATATATATACTATATATATATATATGTATATATATATATATATATATATATATGTATATATATTTATATATATGTAGTATGTATATATATATATATATATATATATAATATATATATAATATATATATATATATATATATATATATATATGTCATATCACATCACACACACACAGCAACACACACACACACACATATATATATATATATATATATATATATATATATATATATATATTATTTCATTGCGACATGAATGACGGCTCTTCTCTCCAAGAGACCTCTACAAAACAAATTGCATTTTATATTCTTGAAAAGTCCATCATCAACGCGTCTAGCACTTACTCATTCTGTGCTTTTCACATCAATATCACGACTATATCTTCCGGCACACTTTTTGGATTAGGCATCATTTACTCTTGCAAGTAATACGAACGTCCTCCCACTAAATCACCAATGATATATCGAGATATCCTATCTATCTATCTATCTATCTAGTTATCTTCCTGTCTGTTTTTCTATCTATCTATCTATCTATATTCCCCTTTGGAGGGGATGGGTCCTTTTGATAGATTGTAAGAGCTATATATATATATTACCTTTAGCGACTGCAGAGAATAAGGAGTTAAGGAGACGATGAGGACGAATCCTGGGATCTTAAAGATATTTGGAAGGAATTGCAAATTTGAATAAGCCTGAATGGAAGGCTTTATTTCCAAAAGTTATTAAAAATAAATGTTTTTCATTTCTTGTAAATCAGTTACATTAGGAATCTCATAAGAATAATCTGCATTAATAAATTAGATGAAGTAATTCTTCAAAGCATCAGCACCTCAAAGAAACTCGCAGAGAAGAATAACGAATAAAACCAAACAGAGGGCAAAATCATGCTAGTATCTAATCAGCATATATTCATTCCATGTTCAATTGATGCAGCACCAAACAGAATGGCTTCATTTATCAAAAGAACAAATAATGTCAAGTAAGACTCATTTATCAGTCCTATCTACAAAATCTATTCTGTAGATCATATTATAGTACCATAGTACCATGGCTATCTAATCCCAACAAACTTGCCGGTGGCGTTACCGTTGACATTCATTTTACATCTATTTTATTTGTGTTGGTAAAAACTCTCTATCACGAGTGTTTATCCAATATTCTAAGGGCATACAATAAAAAAGTGTTAAAAGTTCGTGTATAGTTTATGAAAGCTTTATAAAAGCTTTCAAACCCTTCTCTGGGTTCATCTTTAGTCCAAGATGAAGATGAACCCAGAGAAGGGTTCGAAAGCTTTTATAAGGTGTTTATAAATTATACACGAACTTTTAACATATTTATTATTGCCGACCCCCTAGAATATTATTATTCGACGGCATTCATGGTCGGATATATAGGAACGGAGGAGAAGAACACTATTCGACTATATTTGTTACTCAGCTACACAAAGAAAACTGATGACTACTTCGGGAATATCATGAAAACTATAGGGGAACCAAGCTTGTAATGGCTTGTAAGTGCTATTGTGGGAACTATAAATACTACAACAGTTCCATACCGGTAGCCTTCTTACTGAATGTCAATGAATTAAAATAAATTAGTCTTTGTCACGCAAACCAGTACGTTTATATTTTCAGGCATTGAAAGTTAGTCGAAGAGTAAGAATTAATTCTATGGTAGAATAAAATGTCAAATTTCCTACGCCCATATGTCAATCCTAAAGATATCTGCTTCAGCAGATACTACCGGATCTACTGCAGAAAAGATATGTCAGTTTTCCTTTGTTTTCTTCATGATGCTATAATGCTATAACCCGTATATATATATTTTATATATATATATATATATATATATATATATATATTACACATATATATATATATATATATATATATATATATATATATATATATATATATATATATATATATACCAGTGGCGCTTGAATTTTATTCCCTCCTCTGAGAATTTCGTGAAGATTCGGGGAATTTCCTTTGGAGACTTAGCTCCTCCATAACGTCATATTTCTGTACATTTAAAATCAAATGTCTTCTGATGATATAAGTCTCAGTAAAGTAATATGATAAGCTAAAATACCGTGTTTTGAACAATTGTAAAGAAATCAATAAATATGGAACTAGAAAGACAATCTTAACAATATGTTCATGTCAATATAATTTGAGGACATCTTAGAAAGAGAAGAAGAAAAAAAAAATGGTTTCTCAGTTGACGAAGTCCAGCGACTAAATATGCTATTTTTAAAACAATTAAAGTACATTTGATCTTACCAACGTGGGACTATTGTCAATTGTCTTAGAGCAGATATGCAGTATTGAAAAAAAAAAAAACAGATACACGAATCGAAAAGTGTACAGCAAAGCGTACGAGAGCACAAGTATGCTCAGAATTCTATATGGAAAAATGTCAAAATCATTTTAATACTTGATACATTTACAAAAGCAATTAATCAACAAATAACATTTGAGTTCGAAAAAGAAACCTGTTTATATATAATATATATATATATCTATATATATATATATATATATATATATATATATGTGTGTGTGTGTGTATGTATATATATATATATATATATATATATATATATATATATATATATACATATATAGATATATATATATATATATATATATATATATATATAGATATATATAATATATATATATAATATATATAATAATATCATATGATATATATATATAATATATATATATATATATTATATATATATATATATCTATTATATGTATATTTCTATATATATATATATAGTATATATATATATATTATATATATATATTATATATATATATATATATTATATATATTATAATATATTATAGAGTATATAATTTCATAATTTCACAATACACCTTTTCAAATTTAGAACAGGTAGCACAAGATGTTAGCAATCAAATTCTTAGTAAGTTAACTTTAGGTGTAAGGTTACTATCCACACGCCCTTGAAAGCCTTTATTGTGACCACCAGTAGGTACCGTACCGTCTAACTATCAGGTATCCAGTTCACTGCTTCGGTCAACCAAAACCCGGACGCGTAGCGTTTGCTTCTGTCATGTTACAAGGATTTTTGCTCATTCACATGTGAGTTCAACTTTCAGTATAGGAGTGTGATACATTTCTTAAATGCGTACGTCGAAGTTAGGCTTAGGATGAATGGTCATGCTGCACATGAGCTCATGCTTAGACTTCCTTCGTTCAACTGTTTCCTCAGTGCCACCTAATTATACTTTTTTTCGTCTATCTGTTGCTCCTTGTGAAGTGTATCCCTGAATCCGGCGGCGAATTCCCCAAGGGGACATCGGTATGAGCCAGAATCGGCAAGTGGGGTTGAAGGAGGAGGGGCGGGAGTTGCGAGGGCCCGTTAATGGCTCCAGACAACAAGCAGATCAAACGCCAGGACAGAATAGCTTTGTCTTTGATCTGTGCTGCGTGTGCCCTGGGTTTCAGGAAAGCCCCTTGTGCTGCAGGCCCTTCCTTATTCCCCAGTAACCTCCAACTCATACTAATCCCACCTCACTTCCCCTCCAATCCCCTTCTCCTTGTCCTTCCCCTTTTATGCCAACAGTAGGCACAATTAGCTTTACCCGATTCTACCACCAAATCCGTCGTAATTAATTATTGGAGGCGAAGTCCCTCTCGGACAATGATCGGGACGTCCTTAAGGTGTTTTCCTGCTGGCAATGAATGTAACCATTGTGATGACATAATTGAAATGTTTTGTTGGTAAGCCCCAGTTTCACTGATTCTAAGATTTTGTTCTACTCGTTGCCAGTTACGTTAACATTTTGTATAAGTCCATGATTTTAACTGGAAACAATTAAAGCACCGACTTTTCAGCTCCAAATGAATCTCATAATAATACCTTTCCTTTTTGACTGAGGGACCACTTCTTAACTTAGAAGATCTGTAGAGAATTAGGTTTTTCTAGCATATATTACACATGGTTTCATCTTTCGACAATGCTTTACAGCAGTTACTGGCTCATTCTTTTTGAGCATCCTTATTTGATAATTGACCTTGTATGTATATTCAGGTTGTTTTATATATATCGTCTTGCGGATATACATGAATTTTGACTTATAAAAATAATGCTTGAACCCTCTCATAAAATCGGATCTGTTTAATAAGAAAAACACTATCATTGCCTGGTTTGATATAGTAATATATTATCCGTTTCAACTATCTAAATATATTGGTATTTTTTGCGGAGATAATATTAGGCGAGGAGCAGAAAACGCTGGAAATTAGATAGCAATGCTCCTGATACTCTGCGATCTCTTCGGATTCTCTTCTGAAGCTTCACACAGACTTTTCTCCACTTACTGCCAAAGGATGAGAAACTGGCAATTTGAGGCAAAACAACCATTTCATTAAAGGAAGTTTTCTTCCTTATAACGTCCCATCGCGCTCTCCTCTAGTGTTGTTAAGCCTAAAAGTACACAACCAGCCATCCTGGAGTGCAGGTACCCTGACAAGATCCAGATGGGATTCTATTCTTGTTAATAAGATGCCTGGGCAATTTGTTTTTATTTCCTTTTAATTCTTTGTTTTGATTGAAAAGCAAAAGAAACATTCGTCAGCTGAAATTGTGCAATACTTTATTTTGTTCCAACCGGAATATGTGTAAACTGCGAAATTTCTAACGGCTTCCACCCTCCCAGTTCTATGTCAGTTTGCCAGAAATGTTTATTTAACCTTAAGGCTTGTAAGCGCATTTAAGTCTAAATATAGAGGCAGCTATCTAAAGAATTTTGAAGAAAGGTAGTCCTTCCCAAGCGGTTTTTACATTTAAGTATACACACATCGGATGTGTATACTACCGTGCACATTCGAAAGACCCAGCGAACGATTCCTTTTCTTCAACAAGTTCTATATTTGCCGTATAATTTCATTAGGTATTTTAAGTGATTATATCAAATCTTGGAACTATGTGCTATTACCTGACTGCTAATAAACTTACAAAAGCAATGAGGTTTTCGTAAAATCATTTGAATTTGGTAAGTCCGAGAACATTTTTACACTGAATATGGAGCTTCCTTTGTTCAGATCAGTTTTGTTACTAACTTTGATATAGTTTGTCATGAGGCTTTTAGTGAAACGATTACCGTCTTGGTATCAAAGTTTATATATTTACTTTCTTCTTATTTCGTAATATGCCTAAGAGCAGCGAGTTTTTGAATGTTGTTTTTAGTATTCTCTAATTATCATATGTAGTTTTTGATAAGTAATGCCTGGGGCATTGGTTCTTCTTAGTCTTAAAATAGTGGCATAGGTTGTTTTTCCTCTGAAATTCTCATGTTATAGTATGCAGGCATTGTAACTTTTGTAATCATGCGCTTAATTATTTGAAACCAAAAATGAATGTTAGACCGAGCACAGATCTGGAGTGGATCAATTATTGGTGAAGTCATTGAACACGGAGATGAAGTTCAGCTAAACCAACCAGTCTTATTGATCAGTCAGTCGCGTAGCGAGCTCCCATCTGTAATTCATTTTTCGTAAACATTTATATTTATTCTGAACTTAACAAAGAAAAAAAACCTCCGTGTGTAACCTCCGTGTGTACGTCCAAATCATTCCATTATTTGCTCTTAGAAAGTTACTTGTTGTACCTGAGCTTTCTATATCTACAGAAATATTGGTATTAATACCACCACTGCATTCATGTCTACTTTTTCATCATTGCAGGAACCTTGTTCTTAATACCAAGCATGATTTTGAAGATATCTCACGCGTTCATCACT
>NC_061107.1:69433217-69443217 GCF_015104395.2 Macrobrachium nipponense
CAATCTCCGCCAACTTTTTCAAGACGTAGCAGATTCACCTTGGACAGTTGAACCGACCCTCGGTGGTCACGGGGAAGAAGGCGACTCCTTCCTCTTCGTTATACCGGCTGAAGACCTTCATTCTTTTTTCCTTCTTGGCTGACTGCTGAAGTGATGCTCTCCTCTTGCAATTCAGCAACCCGGCTGAATATTCTGTTCCATATGAATTCAGTGACTGACTTGCAGTTGTTTGATCATTAAACTTTTACAAATGTAAATAAATCTTTATGGAATGACTTGTAGGCTTTTTTCTTATCTTTAAATTTCAAATTCGTTACCAATATATACATACACGCAGATTTTATATATATACTACGTCTGTGTATACTAGTTGACGCCCATAAATCTTCTTTATATGCAATTTTGTCTATGATGATAAGTTTGATATAAAGTCGAAATATTATAAAGAAATAACTGCTGGATTATTATATGTACATTGTTTGCGCCACACTGAGAAATCTCGCGTTCTCATAAACCTGTTCCAGATTTCCTCAATAAAAATCTTTCTTGATATTTTTTATTTGCCTTTGTTTCCTTCAAGGTTTGGTATTTTCCATCCACGGTGAATAAAATCCTTGTTTCAACTGCAGTTTAGCCAAATTCTCACAGTAAGATTTAAGATTTAATTTGTTTTTAATCTAAAATTGCGTACTTATAACTCTTAGCCTGACAAATTATTGAAATGGAAGAGCCAATTATATATACATATATATAAAAACAAACTGAAATACAAGTATGACAGAGCATGCAATCGACGCAGAATTGTTACTCCAAATTTTTAGTTAGATTGAATAGGAACGAAAACAAGAAAAAAAGAAAAAAGAAAAATCGCCATCTTGTACAAGGCAAGCTTTTAATACAGAGAAGAGGTTGAACCAGAAATGGCAATAGGGAGCCACAAATCGTTAGGAAAGACTTCAAATAAAATCTACGACATTTCATACTGAAGTTTCAAGTTTCATTGATATTTATTACATAAGAAGCAAAGGTGATATGTGTTTATATTCTCTACACTACCACCGTGTTCCTGGTTTATTGATATTGCTGTTCAAAGGCTGTCAGCAGATTTGGTATCATTAGATAAGTGCATATTTAATAGCCCTGTAAAATGGCTACGTTGTCCTCTTATAGCAGATTACGAGACATTTGTTTTGAAAATCTCGGGCACTGATACGTACTGGCATTTCAGTTGTCTGTTGCATAGAGCTTTTTTTTCATTTTTTTTTTACGATAAATATGAAGTGGAGAAAGAAACATTGGAAACCTAGGATCTTTTCATTGGGACGCGTCCAGTCACCATATTTTTCATATAAGCGAATAAATGTCTTAGTAAAGACGAAAGCCCTTTGATTTCTGCCTGTCATTTTCCTGTGGTATTCACTTATTTAATGAAGTCACGTCCATTTACTGTGATCTTTTAATCATATAATTCATGTATATATATAAAACGTAAGTTAAGTACAACTTTTAAAAAACCGTCAATAATTACGAAGCTATGATGGTGTCTTTAACCTGAGTGTATTTGTTTGCATTGCAACTCGTCCGAATAAATAGCGCAAAAATTGGTCGTCATTGGCAAATAGCCAGCCATTTGGGTGACGCATCTATCCTTTTCTACCCGACGTTATAATCGCTGTATGAAAATGTTTAAATGATACCATGGGAGTGTAAGCTATTAAGCTAACTTGCTTGATTATTCTACGGTCAGCGGTAAGCATTTTTACTGTTTGAATATATATATATATATATATATATATATATATCATATATATATATATATATATATATCTATATATATATATCTAAGGTATATGTACGTATGTATTTTAATATTTGATGCATAAATACAGAGCCAAGAAAAAGTGACAAAATTTAGCACTTAGTAGAAAACTTTAATAGGAAAAATGACGCTCGTATCGTCTGTTTCTGGCTTAAAAAGTTATTGTTTCGTACACTGTACAAATAGTGGTGCTTGTAAGTTATTTAAGATATTTAAAATTTACAAAACAGAAACCTACTTAATTAAACGGTGACAAAGCAGGGCCTTCTGGTCTCATTAATTGACATTCGGTTATCCTTAATATTCGTAGACATTTGTCTTAGGCACAAAAAGCTGAGATTAAGGAACTTTAGTATAACACCAGTAAATGATACTTTGTACTTGACTCCAGTCGCGAACGCCTCCATCTCCATGTCTTTTCAAATGAAAAGTCAAACAATATCAATGTGTCCTATACAGAATGTAACTAGAACCATAAAATGTAATGCAAAGTTACATTGACAACAAGGCCAAGTAACTAATGGTTTGAAATGTTCCTTCAATCAGCCAGTATTGAGAATAAGACTTGTATCATTCTTACGTTATCTTAGATCTTACCACGAGTACCAAGGTGTCTTTGTCAAAAGCCTAATTTTTCAGAAGAAATTCTCGCTGGCTTTGGGATGTATTTTTAATGTGGATTTTAGTTTTCTTCATAATATAAGATATGTGAATTAAAATAATATTGAATTAGATCATCATATCCTATATTGTACAGTATGTCCTTTCTTTTCATTCGTCTTTTCTTCGCATCGTGATAGTTTCACAAATTATTTCCAATTTATTCAGTATTTCCTTCGAATACTCCAATATTCTTCCGAATTCTTAGTTAGATTCTCACATAACGTTTAGGATCACCTCGCACATCATGCAACACCATGTCTCAAATCATGTTGCATTGGCGTATCGAATCATGAGCTAATTATGACGACACACTCTATAAACCCTGAACCTTGAATATTGTTCTCTTTCTTAATCTTATACTTTTCGTGAAATAACTTCAACAAAATCGTCGATAGAACGTGGAATATTACAAGCAGGCAGTATCGGAGTGTGAAAGAAGTCCCAAAGATTAACTGCTCTGCAACAACAGAACAACCAAAAGATGACCGACTACTACTCGGTGAGGCACCAGCATTCTGGGACACGGTAGCATTGCTCCCCTCAGCCAATGGCCACCTAGCAAAGAGTTTTGGATCCCTTGAGACAGGAAATTGCGAAGCCTCTTGCGCTGTTTGACTGATCTCTTAAAAAAGTGCTTACTAACAGAGCATTGGTTGGTCCCAAAAGCAACTAGGAACTTTTAGTCTCAGAACCCTTCAGGAAAGGAAAAAAGTATTTCATGATAATGAGAAGCAAATTCCTAGAATCTTAAAACATTATTTGACATTACGTTGGTGCTAACAATGTTAACATTTATCACATTAACAATTAAAGAGAAAGCCGCCGGTAATGTAGCAGTGTTACTTTTAGTAACCTCACTTCAAACTCGTGCCGGTAAAGGCTTGTAAAACTCCCAAATCAATATCATAAGGTGAGAAGAAAAGAAACAACACCCCACAATAAACACCTCCGATTGAAAGATCTACAGTGTGTGACTGAGCGCCCTACACATACAACAAACTCAGGTGATGCTCAGTCTCTATCTGGATGTGTCGCTGTCGTTGCCACTGCCCATCTGTCACTGCTGAAGAATTTAGAGTCACTGATTTTGTGCATAACAGATTACCCAACGGTGCTCGAAGGCTGATACAGTACATTCCCGTCGCAAGTTGTAGAAATCGACGCAGTGTAAGAAAAGGACGGAAAGGAATAACTTTATCAAGAAAGAGGTTATGATGACGATTTTTTATATTTTGTTTTCAGTTGCAAACTCACGCAAATGACAATATCATGACAATTTTGCCTATATGAAGGTAAACTATGGCATCCTCGCTACAAATATGCAATACATACAATATATATTATATATATATATATATAATATAATAATCTATAATAGTATTTATCTGTATTGCTATTTTATATATATATATCTATATATATATGTATATATAATATATAGTATTAATGTATATATTATATATAGTATATATAATATAGTAGGCTATATATATGTGTATAGATATATACATATAGATAATGTATATATATATATTATATATATATATATATATATATATATATATATATATATATATTAGACATATTTATAGTGAGGATGTCATATTTTACGTTCATATAGATGTACTTGTCATGACATTCTGTCTTTCGCGTTGCATGTGCAACTGAAGATAATAAATATAAAACCGGCATTACAACCAGTGCACAAAGGCCCCCACACCCCCACCCACCTGCCTCTCTCTCTCTCTCTCTCTCTCTCTCTCTCTCTCTCTCTCTCTATATATATATATATATATATATATAAATATATATTTATATATATGTATATATATAATAAGTATATATATATATATATATAATATATATATATATATATATATAAACACACACAAGCATACTATAGTATGGAGACGCGTCCTGTCCGTTATCCATTAATTATGCGCCGACGTTTCGTATCAGCTTAATACATTTTCCAGGCTAAAATTACGATTACACATCAATTGCGTATAAGTAGTAAAAGATATAGTACATATAGACGAGCTAACTACCCTGAATAAATTATGAATAAGCTAACTGTACCTACTCTTAACCACCAGTCATATTCCGCCCAACTGTGTATTGCCTAATTACTTGTTCAGATTCTTTCTTTA
The DNA here is from genome assembly GCF_015104395.2 of Macrobrachium nipponense. NCBI lineage: Eukaryota > Metazoa > Arthropoda > Malacostraca > Decapoda > Palaemonidae > Macrobrachium > Macrobrachium nipponense. The sequence goes on from NC_061107.1 coordinate 69,437,850, forward strand.
CACTCCCCTCCATAACAATTTCTTGTCAGTCCTCCTTACGCTACCGCTATGTGTGTTGGCTCTTGGCCCTTTGTATGTGTATATATACATACTCACACACGCATATATATATATATATATATATATATATATATATATATATATATATATGCGTGTGTGTATGTATATATACACAAACACACAACCCACTCACACACACACAAACACACTAGGTATATATATATATTTATCATAGCTATATCTATCTATCTATCTATCTATATATATATATATATATATATTATATATATATATGTGTGTGTGTGTGTGTGTGTGTGTGTGTGTGTGTGTGTGTGGTATAGGATGATTGCAGAATGATGGTAAATATGACTTAGTTTAGTATACTAGGGAAAGATTTTGACCGAAAACGTGAAACAGATAAGACAAGAGTACTGAAGATTTCGACATGCAAAAAGGTCGGGAGGATCAAGTGCTGGTCTGAAAAAGTTTTCATGGTGTATACGAACCATTTGTTCAACTATGAAGAGGGATGAGGGCTTGGCTTAGTATTTGTGTCAGACAAGAGAGTCACGCTCTTCAGTATTTTCATGGACAGGTTTATAAGTCAGAGAAGGCCAGTGAATTAAGAAAAGGAGTCATTAGTGGAATGCGTGATAGTTGTTTGCAGGTTGTCAAATTCTAAATAAGGGTAGTCCAGAAAAAATGTGGAATTAGTTACAGAATTTGAAATTGTTTGCAAGAGGAGAAAGTTGAAAATAAATGGGGAAGTTAATAAGGGAACCATCACAAGGGTAACTGGCAGCCAGGAATATGGGCAAGAAACGTTAGTGTAGGTTGGGGAAGAATGGGGGTGATCGAGGCATATGCCTAGAGAGATTTTCGAACAAATATCACAGCTACTTGTTGGGTGAGAGAAGAGGCGAGAGACAGACCAGGAGAGAAGGGAAAGGTAGCAGGATGTAAGGAAGGAACCAGCAAGAGATCCTGAGCCAGGTGGAAAGTACTCAATGACTGCGCGCAAGTTCGCTTATGAAAGAAGACAAGTATTCATGCTGAATGCGCATAACAGAAGAGATGATGAGGCTGTAGGAAAAACTGTTTGCCAATTATATGGGGCGTAGGAGTAAGCAAGAAAACAGTGAGCCGATGTTTCTTCGGCGCAATCGAGTTGTCTATACAGTTTATAATGCCGTATGAGTCGCGACCCATGAAACTTTCAGCCACAGCCGGATGATGGCCTTTCCTATAGACGCACGATTATGGTTAACTTTAACTTAAATTTAGATAAAATAAAAACTGCTTAGACTAGAGAGCTGCAATTTGGTATGTTTGATGATTGTAGTATGGGTTATCAACTTACTAATTTGCAACCAAAATGAATGATAGAGAAATGTGAAGATCCATAAAAATATAGAAAATGGCTTTGTGTGGATTAAAGGAAGGATCAGAGAAGTTAGAGTTAGTCTGATCTAGTAGAAAGAGCCGAGGTCATTAGGTTAGAGAAAAGAAGCAATATTGAGAAGAGTTAGAAGCGTGGAGGCTAGGCCTAAAAGGTCTTTCTTGATGGCATGACAAATCTGCTTGATCGTGGGCAAGGCAGAGGTGATGCGGGGGTGGGGTGTGGGGGAGGATACGGGTGTCTAACGCACTACCGAAGATCTTTCAGTATGTTTGTAAGAACGGGTTCATTTCGTAAAAGACTTCTGCTATAATGTTCTTATACGATCTAGCTGTTAGAGTATGAATGTTACAGCGACCATTATGTTGGTTTTTCTCTGGATATATTCCAGGCTATGGAAAACGCTTAATGTTAAAAACAGCATTTAAGGACTGGCATATTGATAAATGTGAAAGAAAACAAAAATATATAGATATTTAGAACTGCTTGCAAAGTGTGTTCAGTAAAAACAATACGCACGCGCACACATGTATGCATGCATGTGGGATCCAGTGATCCCCTTTTTTACCAGATACAAATGCCATTATAATAATCACCATGTTTTTTCTAATGAGGAGCGTTTCCAAGGTGTGCAGTAACTGAAAAGTTAATTAAGAGGTCATTCTGGCAATTACCAGGACATACTTATTTGATCAAGGAAAGTTTCAAGTAGATCGTATATATAGACTATAGATATAGGGATATTTATTTTTACTGACACACATGATATCACACACACACACATTTATATATATATGTATATATACATACATATATATATATATATATATATATATATATATATATATATATATATGAAATTGTCTTGATATCTCATTCTATTTTCACGTGAGCATATCTTATATACCTATACTTCATCACAGGTCCATTGTGGAAATACAAGATACATACTATATATGATTATATATAATATATATATATATTATATATATATATATATACATATATATACATACATATATATATATATATATATATATATATATATATATATATACAAAGCATCAAATGATACTCTGGACAGATAAGCTATTATACTTATCATGTAAGATTAGTCTAAATTCATGGTTCGGCTCTCATATGCCATCGAAACAGTAATGAAGATATATTACATGAAACTTATAGATCTTAAATATCTCGCTGATTTCCAGCGCTTGAACTGTGTACTTTTATATTAACTCTTTACCACTAATGATTTTTGAAGATCTTTCAAAATCCTTAGATGTAACGTTTTCATCAATTTTGTTATGTTCTCTGTTATTCCCGACCAGTCTTTAACAACCAGGAATAAGCGTAACTGCCTAGCACTTATTTTAACTCTATTGTCTTTAATCAGTCAATGGGCCACATGCATTTATCAGCTAAAAATCATAATGAAGGGTATGGAAGTTTCAAGTATAAATCATAAAAACCTTACAGGAAGATAACTAGAAAACACGTCTGTCATATCGCAATGCGGAGGATTTTATTTTTCTATACTTCCTTTTTCTTCATAACACCCATCTCTACATGGTAACTGGCGCTCACGTTACATTCATGTTCTTGTAGTAAAGCGGCCATAGCCTGATGAGTCTGCTTTTATTGCGTCATATCACATCTACTTGAGCATTCAGTACACACATTTTAGACGATCTAACGCCGCTTGTTCCTGTCCCTCTACACAAGAAGTCACAGAGCAGAAGCCTTTGAATGACCTTTCCATGAACACGCAGTCTTCCGCCAAGTAACCATGTTCCATCGCCAGTGAATCTACAGTTTTTTTTTTTCTAATTTGCCAATGGTTTTAGACCCTAATCTCTACGTTAACAACTTTTCCGTTTTGGGAACTGATAAAAGATTTTCATCTGTAATATGTCTCATATTATCATATGCAGTATAAGGTAGCAAGAATAAACACTATGATTGTTGTGCATACCCTTAGAGTAAAGCCTGCTTGTTTGCTGCTATCATTTCTCATCAGCTAATAAGGAGGAGATTACTCTGGAACAATTAACAGTCAAACTCATTCTTTCAAAACCTTTCTTTGTGGAAAGCTTGGGTCATCCACTCAGTCCCACTTTCACTACCATTCCGCACTGAATTCCAATACCTGGTGTTTTGTAATCATTGTTCTACTTCTTAAATCCTTTACTTTCGTCTTCTACAGTCACTGCCACAAGACTCCGAAAATTTGCACCAAGCCTTTTCCACTGTCTCTCACCTGCTTTCCAAGTTCAATCATCTTCAAAATATTCAGTGCATCATCTCAGGATTGCTTTCACTCTCAGGCTGCATCGTTCCAATTGCAGTGTTTAATGTTCCAGCGCCCGCAGTGGTCAAGTAAAAAGCCATGTCGCTATAGATCTCAACCCTAAAGACTTATATATATACGTACACACACACAACACACGTATGTATATATATATATAATATATATATATATATATATATATATATATATATATAATATAACAAAGAGCCCATAAAAACGCCAGAATTAGAAAAGTACTTTCTTTTATATACTATATAGGCGTTTTTATGGGCTCCTTTTATTAGATGGAATTCTATTGTAAAAAAATTTTACCGGTCACACACGCACACACACACACACACACACACATATATATATAATATATATATATATATATATTTATGTTATGTATGTATATGCATATATATACGTATATATATATATATGTATATATATATATATATATATATATATATATATATATATATATATATATTAAAATATATATATACATATATACGTACGTAAAATAGGCACTGCACTTACTTCATTTATAATAAAAATAGCTTGTTTATTCTCAAACGGCTGTAGAAGGAATTGACGAAACGGGTGAGCCCACCCACATAGAATAACAAGATTGTAAATGGAGCTCTGACATCAGGCGCCAATAAGTTCACTGTTCCTTCCTCATTTGCGGGCCGCTCGGTGTGCAAGAGTGTTTCCCAACCATCTATACGTTCGTTTCTACTGTCTCTCAATCATATGTGTACGTACACCTACAGAGACATGCGCGCGCGCACACACACACACACACACACACACACACACACACATATATATATATATATATATATATATATATATATATATATATATATAACACGTACACACGCACACACATATTATATACAAGAATGCAGATGTACAATTAAGTTCCTTTCTTGTTCATATTTATTTCCCGACACTTCGTAATTTTCACATACGTATAATTACATCTTCAAGGCCTCAAACATAGCTAAAAACAACACATAATTTGGAAAAACCTCTGACATAAATTTTTTACACTTGTACTATACATTTTTTTTTATATAGAGAAATATTAAAATTCACAGAGTAAGACGTTGTATTGGACCGGAGCTTAAAAGAAACATTAGTGGAAGGCAACTAAAGAATAAAAAAAAAAAAAAACAAAGAATAAAATACACCTCAAGACAAGAAAAGGGGAGTGGCTGTTGCCTCCTTATTTAATTAGGGAATCAGTTGTTTGATCAATGGAAATAAAGATTTTAAATCATCGGGCAAACACCCAACACCAAGGAGTTGCTCATTTTAGAGTCCTTGTTGATCATACAACTGATTCCCCCATTAAACACACAGTCAGCAGCATTCCCCTTTTCTTGCCTTGAGATGTATTCTATTCTTCGTTTTTTTTATTTCTAGTTTCCTTCCACTAATGTTTCTCTTTACTCTGGTGGAAGGTTGGTCCAATGTAACGTCTTACTCTGTGAATTTCAATATATTCTTATTAGATATCAAAGGACGTTTGTAGCTCGATGTATGTACATGAATCACGGAACAGTATGGCCAGCAGAACCTGCAGCATTTTCAGTTACGACTTTATTTATATCCATCACCTACGTTTCGGGATACAAATCCCTTCTTCAGGGCTGAAAACGGGG
>NC_061107.1:69448217-69458217 GCF_015104395.2 Macrobrachium nipponense
ATAACTAAATATGCATTGATGCAGAAACATGAGAAATGTAAAGTAGTTGATTTATTTAGACAGGACATAATATTCTTCAAGACATAGTGACCAAATAATAATAAAGCCTTTTACTGAACCTGAAATCTTTCGTGGAACCATTACATCGCATGATTAAGATTTGTTTTTACCAAACAAAAAATCCATAACACCTACGGTAACAGACTACGGACTTTTTGAATAAAATACTGAATGGCTGGTTTGCAGTAAAAGTGGGTCCCGTTCAAAGGTCATATAACGTTTACTTTGTTGTATAACAGTCATAAGGATGACGCGATGATGGAAACTGGGGAACAGCAAGAAGCTAATGCGAAATTTTCTTTGGCAAGAGAGAAAGAGAGAGAGAGAGAGAGAGAGAGAGAGAGAGAGAGGGGGGGGGGGGGGGGTGTGTGGCTGGGTGGTCGGCTGTGAATGGTAAGTAGACTGGCTGATAACGGTGAAATGATACTTAATTAATAGAATAAGGTTGCTAATTAATAAGGCGGAGAAAGCAAGGCAGAGTGAGGATGAATGCCAACACGAATTATGTAAAAATGGAAGTAGCTGATTCGTCCAGAGATTTGTGAATGAGAGCTTAAAATGGAGAAGGGGACTATTGAAGAAGAAACGAGTATGGTAAAGTAACGGTGCGCTGCAAAACTTGTGGGATAAGAGTGTTTTAGAAACCGTTTTGAAATTTACAATGGATTATTAAGTAATACATTGGTCCTTTTGTATGAAGAAGTGTTCTTGTTTACTATGAAAGGAAAGATATATAAACTGTCATAATAAAGGAACTGCGTATTGTATGGAGAACCTACAGAACAAGAATATCATGAAGTGAATGCTTCCTGCACGCAGACTTCCTCCAAGATGTGGTGGTTGAAGGATGAATATGGTAATCAATATATAAGGTAATTTCTTATGTGATGAGTCATTCAAAGTAAATGTCATTTACTTAAGAGAAGCTATTTCCATAATTTTTTTTTATTTTCAAGTTTCATCTCAAATACTACTTGCGCTTATCAAGTGACTACAAGACTCTAGAGCATTAAATCGGCCTAATCATGCATTTTATTTTAAACTTACAACACCTACCGAAGTTTGGTCCTTTCGTATTCAGTGTCAGGTTTCTTGTGGTTAGACACAAGAAATCTAACAAAAGTATGAAAAATAGGACCTCTTCACTACTATTATTTAAAAAAAAAAAATGATTTCTGCAAACTGATAGGCATTGTACCTTGCATTTTGGACCACAGAGGTCTTAATACTATGCAAACAATTGCTTGATGAATAAAAAAAGTAAACTGAGGCATATCAGCAGCTAGATGTATAATTTGAATATAATCCTGCGTTTGAGAAATCGTGACAATTTGCTTAAGCAGCTTACATTTTTGTGAATGTATCATATGGAATGCTCTTTTAATCAATTATTAGAGAAGTCTAAAGGTCTTCAGTTATGAATGCCTATATGGATTGTTGAAGAAAAACTCCGAATGAATCTTCTGCAAAGCCCTCAAGTATAGCCACCAACGTCGTCAGGAAGGCGAAATTCTACAATATGGAAACAAAAGGCTTCCGGGACTGGAGAGAGTGACATCATGACATCTCTGTACAATCAGACTGACAATCTGTGAGACAAGAAACACCGACTAACCCAATATCATATCGGCAATTCTCATCTGAAATAAAACCTTCCGATTATGATTTGTATCCTGATTACAATTCTTAGGATGAACAAAGTCTCAGTTTCGAACAATTTGATTTTATTGGTTCTTTGATTCTGTTCGTATACAAACGCGAAGACGATATTTAACGTAGTATGCCAATGGCATCATTGTATTTTTAAGCAAACGAAACCTAAGCAGCAATATAGTTTAACAATCCAACATGATATTCAATAGGCTCAGAATGAGATTATGGTTCCGTAGTTTTAGAAACGAAATGCCTCTTTTCTGTGATGCATTTCTCAAGATTCAAAGAACTAATGCAAAAAGAAAAGAAAAAACTTTAATTGGCTTTGCCTTGAAATGTAGTGGAAATCATGACCCGTGTATACACACACACACACACACACATACATCACATACATATATAATACATATATATATATATATATATATATATATATATATATATATATATCTATATATATATACATGGGTCATAATTTCTACTACATTTCAATTCAAAGCTAATTAAACAATTTTTTTTCTTTTTTTTTCATTAGTTCTTGGAATCTTGAGAATGAATCATAGAAGAGAAGCATTTCGTTTGTAAAACTACGGAACCATAATCTCATTCCGAGCCTGCATATATGTGTATATGTATACATATATATATATATATATATTAAAAATATATATATATATATATATATATATACACAAACATTTTCCTATCCGATATCAGGAAGCTGTTTCGCAACATGAAACAGCAATCATGAAACCAGTATAAACTTTGGTTTTGCTATCAAATGTAGCTAATTTGTTACACACTGTTTATGAGAAGTTATTCATTGCATAGTCATTTATTGGAAAGGCTGAACTCTATTAGAAAACGAAAACGAAATCTTTCTTTGTAATGATAAGTGAAATGAAATTATAATTACAAGAGATGCAGCAATGCAGGTATGAGCCAATTCTTGCTCGGAACATTTGCTTCAGTGTGACGCGACACCGCGGTTCTTTTAAAAGTTGTAGCGTATGACTTATGATTGAGGATCATGATTTAATACTCTTCATCCTGACAGAAATGATGACAGAAACATTCATCTATTTTTTTTTCTCGTATGATTTCATCTGTGATTTACAGTCTTAAAGCAGACGATTGCGTGTCAGGCGCTACAGAGAAGACGACAAACAAAACGTAAGTTGAAGCCGATCTGTAGATTTGATCGAGTCATGGAAGAGGAAGTAGTTATGAAAGCCTATTTTCATAACTATGAAGGTTATGAAATTTATAACCTTTTAGTAGGAATGCCAATCTAAGATATTTCAAAAATTTTTAATGACATTGTATTACTCTTGAAAAAATATATATATCATTATTTCAATATCTGTTGTCGATGTTTTCAGAAATATCAGGTTTATCACTATTCACCTGAGCAGGCCGATATCGACAACGATTTTCTTTCTAGTACCTTCTCTTTATTTCCACGAAGACCTTTAGGTTCCGACGCGAAGCTTGATTCAGCAGCTTTGCTTCAGCATGCAACAGAAAATTGGGGTTTTAATCTTGGTATTGGGAGGAGATTTTTCATTTGTTTCCTTTTATTGAAAAAGATATACGGTGTCACGAAATACTTTCTAAAATGAATTTTCAAGTCAAAGAAGTATAACATGTGATATATAGAGGAAAGAGCTTAAATGAAAAATCTTCTTTGGTGTCTGTAAAATTCTACAATTCAAGTGTAGAATATATATATATATATATATATATATATATATATATATATATAATACACATATATATATATTTATATATATATATTATATTATATATATATATATATATATAGATATGTACATATAGTATATATATATATATATATATATATATATATATCTATATATATATATATATATATATATAATATATATATATATACGTATATATATATCAGATCTACCAACCCTTCACATTTTGCGGGAGTCTCCCGTATTTCGGGAATTCTCCCGAATCCCTCATTGGCACTTGATTCTCCCGCATTTAGATAAAATCTTCCGGATTTTATTTGTTTAAATTCGTAATTGTTACTAATGCTTATTTTTCAGTAAATGTAATCATTTCCCCAGTAAGGTTGCCAAGCAAGTTCTAACCTTACTTCACAGTAACACTGATGAAGAAAGGGTGTTCAGTGTTGTTAATAAGAACTTTACCTCTCAGAGAACCAGTCTTAATATCGAAGGGACACCAGATCACCTATTGCCTGTAAAACCGAATGAGTTCGCTGATAAGGCTTGCTATGAGTAGAAACCAAACAGTGAATTACTTGTGAGAGGTAATTCAGCAACATATGCATATAGCCGAGTACACTCTAATGTTAAAAAATGATATGTACAACAGGCTATAAACACGGCCATTTTGTCATATGGATATAAGTGTCTATTTTTCTTCAATTTTGGTGTATTTATTCATGAAATTGTGCATATATGTTCTTAGTAGATAGATAAAAGCAATATATTGAGAATTATTGGATGAATGTTATTAAAATAATGATATTCTGCCTTGGATTTATGAATCTCCCGTATTTTTTGTGAATCTCCAGCAAAAGTTTCAGGTAGGGTTGACAGGATATATATATATATATATATATATATATACTATATATATATATATATACTATATATATATATATATATATATATATATAATATATATATATGTCATACTATATGTATATATATATACCCCCCCGGCCCCGACCCTAAATACTATATTATACTATATATTATGTACATAATATTACATATATATGTATAATATATATATATATATAATATATATATATAATATATATATATATGTACTATATGATATATCTATATAATAATATATTTATGTGTGTGTGTGTGTGTGTGTGTGCGCGTGCGCATATGTGTATGAAATTGCTACTGTAATGAGCCATTCCTATGGGTAAAAGGTGTTTCTAACGAAAAATCAAGATAGTGCAGCATTCCTGAATTTGTGAATCAATAGTAAACACGAATGGTAGAAAATTTCCAAAACATTAGACAGACGGTTTAAGCAATGTTGAACCATCTTATGCACACTGCACTATTTACAGCCATCTTGTACATAGTTTCGCTTCCTAGATATTAGAGTAGGGTCTTTCCAGCCCTTTTTCACGTCGTCTTTCTCCAACATTTATGAATTCTACAATGAGTGCTAATCTATTGTCGTCCATTCTCTCCAAATGTCTTACGAATTTCAAGGCAAACTTTGCTCTTCCTCATTTCACGTAACATACGAAGAATCGATCTATCTCAACATCTTTAACCCTTCACCTCTCATTTACATTCGTCATCTACATAGCTACTTCTCCATAAAGGAGCGCTGCTTTCAAGATCTAATCTCACATTGCGATTTGTACTTACATTAACACCCCTCTTCTCTTTCAAATGTTTTACATACACCTGCATCCATTGCTGTACCTGTCCTTTGAAACTTTTTTTTTTTTCGTTCAACCTGCCATCATCCACTACATGTACTTCCTAGTTTTTGTATGAGCCAGTTTCTTTCGTTCTTATATTTCTAATTTTGACACTCATTGCTGTATTTTCATGGTCTCTGTCACTACTGCTCTCGTCTACTTATATCTTTTATTCCTCTAGCAGATATTTATATTTTCTAACCTTCACTAGTCTTAGAAGGTACATTAACCCTCCCGTCTCAGCTTCGTATCGTCTGCACACATCCAGTTCACGACCCCTTTCTTGTATCACTAATCTTGACATATAAATCTGCCTTTTTCTGACCATAGAAATATGAACCTTTTCTCGCACCAACTTAGTAACAAACCATTCATTTTCCCAACAACATTTTATAATGCACGCCCTTAATAAAGTACCTTTTGCACTATGCATCTTCAGAACTCTTTACTTCATTTCGACCACAAGATTCAGCACGGTATAACTTTTCAATTAGTCTTAAAATTCTCAGTCGTTTAATGACAAACGCTGGGTTCATACACTCTTTCTTTGCACTGTCTTTCTCTATCGATCAATTTGTCATATGCCTCACTTTTTCGATAAAAACTATACCATTTGTCTCTTTATATGCATCTATATTCTGACAATCACCTTTATCACTAATACCAGTTTAAAAGAAACCCTTTCGCACCCTCAAAAGCCAGTTTGACAATTGTTCCCAAATTTGCACACAACCATCCCAATCTTGTATTATTCAGTCTTTGACGTTCTGTAGGACTAACTCTCTTCAGACACCATCCCATCTCTTTGCCTTTCATTTTATTCCTAAAGCATTTGCTTAGAGGCCATTTCATATCTCTTTACTTTGCGCCTACGTCAATGGTCCTTTCTTTGACCTTATGCAAATGTCTTAGGTAGCTCTGGGGACAGCACAGCTTGGTCTAAAACTAAGTTTTGCGTTTTACACCAAAAAAGCCACTCCACATGTACTCATTACAAGCATCATTTACTTACATCAGATAAACTTAAAGTGATCTTTGAAAATTGTCATCTAAACCATACTTCCATAGTACTGTCCACATAACAGCTCAATAAGTTATTACCTAAATTGTTTCTAATGTTTATGTAAAGCACATACAGAAATTCCATATATTTTCAATATCATGGCGCATTTATCTCATAACAAAATTTGATCAACACACCCTCTTCCATACTGAGACTCTGCTTCTCTTCTCCTATCATTCAACTGTCGTTTCCTACTTTTTCCTATAAAATTAAGCCTTTCACTTTCCGCAGAGTACTAAGCAATGTTATGCCATCATATTTGTTAAAAGTACATATATCACCTTTATTTTTATACAAATAAGCAAGTATGTCATTCACTCATTCCTTTGGAACCCTTTCTCAAAACAGACCTCCCACATGTGACCAGCTACTCACTCTTACTTTCGCCTCTGTGTTGCAGAATTTCACACGTAATTTCATCAGCTCATGGCAACATGGGATTCACATGCTCTCTTCCATAGCTAAACTGCTACTCTGTCAATTCAATGTTAACCTTTACTTCAAACGAAATCTTTCTATCTTATTTCCATAGTTTATTATTATTAAGTGAAATAAGCTCCTGTACTCTGGCAACCCTCTCGCCATCATTCAGCAGTACTATGTACAGGATAAATAAGCTCCTGGTGATCCCTCTGGAAGGGTAGGGCCGTCATGTGGTGCACTGTCGTACACTGTAGTCATTACTATAGGATATTTACAACGTTCCTCAGGACCTTAGCTTCACTCATTTTTTAGTCTTCCACTTCATTCTCGTGTCATTTCTTTAAACTTGCTGTCCAGTCTCTAACCATTACTTCTCGGTGTAAATGTGGGGGTTTTCTTACGGATCCACGGTGAGATTCTTGTTCTTCATCGCCTTATTTTCTGAATCACTTCACGTATCTCGCGGTTCCACCACCAAGCTCCCTCCCTCTTTTCACTGTGTCGATGGTAAATATCCGAAAGTAACTCAGTGGGTCAACAGCCTAATTTCATAGAAGCAAATCAACACATCACTCTATTTGAAACGCTTATTCTTCTATACCATTCCTCAAAAACCATTGTCTCCAAATTTACTTATCTATAGTAGAACTCCATTTCTTTCTCATATGTTTACTCTTAATTTCCAAAATGTCTTGTTGATTTTGCTTTAAGTTTGCTTTTTATTACCTTATTCATTCTCTTATATCCTACAACTAAACTTCAAAAAAGTCTGTACCCTATCATCTTTATCACCAGATAACGTCAGACTCCTCCCTATTCCTCTCACGATTTGTTTTCTTTACCTATAGTTTTACGCCAACAGCTACAGCTCCATCAAACTAAACACAAAAACAGCCATATATATATATATATATATATATATATATATATATATATATATATACTATATATATATATATATATATAAATGTATGTATGTATATTTTACTATGTTTTTCAATGGTAATAAGCTTTTCTGTTGAAAAATAGACTACTAAAACTGTTAAGAGAATTTTATCGCCAAATTAATGTCAGGGTAGTGTTCAAACCTAAGTATACTATAGGTTGTTTGTTTAAGTACAAAGACGTCGTACCCCCAGAACTACAGTCTCATGTTGTTTATAAATTCGAGTGTAATTGGTTTAACGCAATTTACGTGTCGTCTTGATGCTGGAGACAGTTACTCCGAAACCAGTAGTCGTAACTATATAAAGGATGTTTTATGTACATGTACTGGTTTTACTCTTTCTATCAAGACTCTGTTTTCCAAGGAATAGATCAGTTGCAAATATTGTGCCCTCAAACAAGGGATGACCACGGTACTATGGATATGACACAAGATTTGCATTCGGAGTAACCTTCTTAGAAAGGTTACCCATAAAGACAAAAGGGCCACTGGTCTGATTTTTTTTCCTTGTAGAACTACCTGACAAGGCTAGAAAGCCTCTTCAATCCTAACTCATGTAGACAGGAACGTAACACCCTGAAGAGAATGCTGCTAAGGAAAAAGCCACATCAACTCACAACTCAGATATAGATATATATCATATAATAATATAATTTTATAATATTATATAATATCTATACTATATAATAAATAAATAATAATATACCACACACACACAAACACAAACAAACACACACACACATATATATATATATATATATATATATATATATATACATATATAGTTTTGTTACGAACCCCTTATCTATGGGGCTGTCAGGTTTTTTATAAATACTAGACCTTAAGCATTGTGGGACTAGGAATGGACTAAAAGGAACTGCGAAAATCACAAGGAGAAAGGTGTTAAATAAATACTCAAAGAACCTTAACTTAATTTATCCTTTACAAATATATTAGAAATGTACTCATGGGTACAGATTTCTGATAGGATAGCAAAAAAGAAAAAAATAATAATAATCAATAACTTTAAATAAGACAATATTGGGCAGATAATCCCCAAATAAATAAAAATTCGCAGCAGCAGTAAAGCAGTTAAAGATCAACAAACATAACATTACACAATAACAATAATGATAACTGAGACACTTGCTCATCAATAGTAACAATCATAAATAACCAGGAATCACACTCGCCCAAAAACCATAATAACACTCATAGCAATAATGACAATAAACCTTAACAAGCCATATGGTTTTCCCCACAGTAACAATCATAATAGTAATAAAACACAGCAGATAACCTCACATATTAATGACCATAACCTTGTCATATATCAGTAACCACAGGAATCCCAAAAGATTCACTCTCAAGATGCACTGATAGAGAGAGAGAGAGATAGAGAGAGATGTACTCGAAGAACCACAAGGACGACTATCGAACACTTCCAGGCCAACCACAGCTTCTCAGCTGCCACAGAAGAACGCCTTCTTCCGGAAAAACCGGGACTGCACATACGAGTCCCCTACTCCTCTTCGGGAACAAAATCCACAGGAGCCAACGTTGCACACTTCTATACCGACGCCATCAACTTGGGAGCTGGGTCAAGTTCCACAGGTAACCATCACCAAAACCATCCTCACAGGCGAACAACCTCTGCTACTATCACCACCATCAGTAAGGTGATACTTCAAACTGGACAGCTGCTGAGTTCTCCTCCGAGAACTGGGCTTTGCTGAGTTCTCCTCTGAGAGCTGGACTAATGAGCTCCCCGAAACCTGACTGCCTAAAATAAAATCAGAGAGAGGGATGACACCTCGCCTTCTCAAACAAAATACAACACAGCTGGTAAACAATTCTGGAGATCAGGCAAACATTTTAACCAGGTAGTTTAGAAAACTATCAGCAAACATGACAATATATATATATATATATATTTATATATATATATATAATTATATATATATACATATATATGTATATATACATACATACATATCTATACATACATATATATATATATATATATATATATATATATATATATATAGTATTATATATATATTCTCGTATGTGTGTCTATGTAGACATACATTATGTAAAAAGAAAACCTTGTGAAGCGCAGAGCGAATTAACAATAAAGGAGTAATGCAATCGATGTCCTCTTTGATTTATAAGAACACTCAGACAAACATGAATAACATTGTTATAAAGATTATATTTTCTGATTTCTCTTTAGAATGTGATATGCAATATCCGGGATAAGTAGCTGTAATATCTACTATACCATTGGAAAGTGCGGAAATATTCTTCCTGGGTGCAAAATGAATGCATAATTCTCTACTGCATAAAGAATATTCTTCTT
The DNA here is from genome assembly GCF_015104395.2 of Macrobrachium nipponense. Lineage (NCBI taxonomy): Eukaryota > Metazoa > Arthropoda > Malacostraca > Decapoda > Palaemonidae > Macrobrachium > Macrobrachium nipponense. The sequence continues at coordinate 69,458,185 of NC_061107.1, forward strand.
CGTAATATATTTGTTTGCAAAATATATAAAGAA
>NC_061107.1:69463217-69475717 GCF_015104395.2 Macrobrachium nipponense
AGACATAACTAATTTTATTCATTTTCAGAAAATACAACTTTCAAATACATCAAAACGTATAAAGTTTTAGCAAGTAACTAGTTGAATGCACACAAAGTACTACGTTGGTCGTCTTCTCCTGGCTTTCAACAGTGCCTTACTGACAAGTGTCGCCAGTCAGCTCCCTATTACTATTGTGGAGAGAGAGGGGGCGGGAGAGGGGGGGGGAGGGGGGGAGGATAATAAGTGAATGATCGACAATTATACAGTACAATTACCCGTAGTGGGAAACGTGTAAATGAACCAGTAAATGAACCAATATTATAAGAGATGATTTGCAGAAGTGAATGGCAAGTTTTTTTTCCATCTGGCTGCTTGCTTTATGGAGATTTTGTAAACGGACCAACAATAATACTGTTTGTTTTGTAAACTGACTAAAATCTTGGTCGTTTTGCAAAATGTTGAGAAATTTAGGTTATTTTGCAATATGACCACGAATTTGGTCCTTTTGCATAATGGCCGGCAATTTTGTAAAATGACCAATTTTGCAAAATGGCCGTATCGCGCACACACACACACACACACACACACACACACACACACACACACACACATATATATATATATATATAGTATATATATATATAGTATATATATATATATATATATACTATATATATATATATATATATATTATTATAATATATATATATTTATATAAATATATAAATATATATATATATATATTTAAGACCCCTGGCTACCAACGGAGGATTAATATAAAGAGTGGCCATTGTCGCCTTGTCGGATGGGGGGATTTTAGCCGGTTTTCTGAGTAAATGCCTCTTGTCCCTTTTAGATACAAGGGAGTAATTATATGGCTGGTGTTAAGGCAACATTGGTGGGTCACAGCCAAGAAAAATAATTGACTTTCAGATCTTTCTCCTTATTGTTTGAAACCTGCACGAGACTTAAGTCTGCCCCAGAGGAATATCAAATTGTTATAATGAATAACAATGAGCAGAGAACTGAGCCGTTGCAACGTAAATTGTAACTAAACATCCAACCAACCAACCACCGCGGTTAGCTGGACAGTGTTCGCTGTGTTGTTTGGTGCCAATTGAGAGGGCAAATGCAACCACTCACTGCGCAAGAAGGTCGTCCTTTAATTGGTCCGACTAATTTAAGGTTCATTTCGGCGCTAACTGGTAACATCCTGGGGTCAATGTTATTTAACATTCGCTGAACAGATGCGCCTTAGCCGACGCTTCAAAGCTTGCTGGCTCCGTAGTCCTTCTCTTGGTGGCAGAGAGTGATATGCGTTTAACAAACTGCTGGATAAACATAATGCTCGAACAGTGATTTGTAACCTTCATTAAAATGGATGTGCGATTCGTCGTGTAGTAAGTTAATACGGAAGAATTAGTGCTACACTTTATTCTGTTCCGAATCTCGTAATTTGTGAACTTCGTCTAGCGGTAAGGCCGAACAATAGCGACCGGATTCTTCTTCATGGGGATACGTATGTAAGTACACCGATAAAATGATTACTGAGTTGCAAACAAATGTCAGCATAACAAGATCTCCTAATTGCTAATTATTATCACTATTCTTTTTATCGTCATTATTGTTTCTTTATTACAGTATTATTTGTACAAGATAAGTTTCTTCTCCCTAGAGACTGACTTCCACACACACACACACACTCACACTTATACTCATCATATATACCTTTGACTTGTGACATGCTTGCCCTCTCTCTACTGAACTGATTGCAAATGAACATATAAGTGTTTGTCCCTGACAGTCTCTAAACACACTGCCTCTTGAGTCTAATTAAACCGTATAGGTTGCGGAAAATATACAAAAAGACTTCTCTTCAAAAAGCAATTTAATGTTTCCTTGCCGAATATCATACACCCAACTGTCTAAATACACTGTCTCTTGTGTCTAATTACACCGTATAGGTTGCGGAAAATATACAGACTTCACTTCAAAAAGCAATATCATACATCCAACTCGGTAATTCGTACCTGTAGGCGACATGTGATCGTACTCTTTTACTTATCTGCACCAGTAAGGAAAAAAAGAAAAAAAAAATTACCGTTCGCGTATGATTTCAGTAATCACAAATATTCCTCGTCACGGTTGGGAAGTGCGTTACAAATTCGACACTGAAATTAATCAACACATCAGTAATTATTTGTATCTAATGTTCAACCGATAACATCTATTTTCGATGCAGTGAGGACGTTTTCACTAACCCTTACTACCTATTTTCTTTTTACGTCATTATGAATCCAATTTCATGGATAAGAACACTTGAAAAAAAGAAAAGAAATAAGAAATAATAATGTAGGTACAAATTCAACAACAGCTTCAACTATCTTGATGAGATACAGTTTCTCAGCAGCAGCACTAAATTTGAAACAGAAAAAGTAATATATGTCTAAAAGGATACAGCTCATTAGAGAACCCAATCCAAATCTCAAGTTCTAAATATGGACACTGATACGGAAGCTCTATATCATACCTTATACAAGGCTATATGATAAACGTAAGGCTTTCAGTTTTAAAATTGCCAATTATCCTTTCTTCTGCAGATATGCGTAAGAAAAAAGTTTTCAATTGATTTCACTCATTATTCAATTTAATCACGATTGAATGCAACAACAGTGTTTTGCTCACGGATGCAGTGTTCGTAAAGGACAGATTAAATAAAGATACAAGAAGAATGTGGCGAACACATACTGAGATGAGTTATCGGAAATTTATTGCAAGTGTAAAATCACAGGTAAGATTGATTCATGTGATAATTAAAGTCTGTTATAATGCTATGTAAACTTGATGGATGCGTGATACCAGTCAGAAGATCGTTATGTGATTTGAAGATGAAATCACTAAGGGTTCAATGACCCAATCAAATTAAGGTTATCCCCTTTAAATGAGATCGTTAAATTATTGATGCGATTTTTCAAATCATAACTAACTCGGTAAAACCAGCCTTCTTAGCAGGAAAGCAGAAAAGGACATTCAACATCATATTAAGGCTTACGTAGATATCTCATCGGGGCCTATTAGAGTAAAGATTTTCTCTTGTTCCTCTATTATTATAACATTAAGATTTATCCAGCCCTCTCTTGTAATGCCTTGTATCCTTGGTCTGAAGATAATGGAATACTCGGGTTGCAAAAGAAAAAAAAAGAAAGAAAGGAAAAAAAAAAACTCTGATGATTATATGTTTGTGTGTGCAATAAGAAGCTGTATCCCTCACAGGCGTGGTTTTAAAAACAATTATAAAGATCAAGATCACATTTATATTTAGCCTCCTGTATCGATGCTGATCCCTGATGCAGAGAACTTCATATAGTTACGGAAAGATCTCATCATAAGTGAATTATACCCTCACATGGGTTGCATCATTCACATCCATCCGCAAGAACCACTTTCTGGATCTGAAGTGCCTTCCTTTCCAGTACCTTCTCTACTCTCTCCATACCAGTATTTGATGGGGTTTCCTCTCTTCCTTCCTCCCAGGTCGTCCGAACCAAGCCCCTTTTCCTCCAATCTATAACCCAATATTCTCTCCACATTACCAGAACAATTCAGTCGAATCGTAAAATATAAATTGTCGATGTTACTTGCCAAGATTTTCAGTGATTTCGTAACTTGCTTTTCCTTTATTCCTGAACAGTTAATATGCGCCAGCAGACAAATTAAATGACAATAAATGATTCTCATTTTCATACATTGTGGAAGAGAAGAGAACGCTTTAATGTCTTCCGCAAAAAAAGAAAAAAGTTTCACGTGATTCACGTTACAGCAATATACTAATTATCTTTTTTTTGACGTGAAAAAAAATAAGGAGCAGGACTTTAAGCAATGGAACAAATCTTCACTTTCGTTGGTGAACAAATGATAGATGGACGGAGACACAGGTGGCATCTAGATTCTGTTATTAGACATGACACTTCCTCTTTAACTCGTGTCTGACTTTTATCTGTGGCCATACTTTTATTTTTATTTATTCATTTACTTATTCATTTTTGCTAAAGAAATTCATAATTTAGAAAAATGATTAATAGAACTAGTGAAAGTTAAGGATGCCTGGTAGAGGAACCAAGTAAAGAGAACCTTAAGATACTACCCCCTGAAAACGTAATTGAAACGAAGCATACTAGTGTACAAAAAGATTTCTAAGCTCTTCTAAGGAAAAATGTGATGATGTGTAAGGATAGTAAGGTAAATGGAAACCAGGAAGATGGAACCATAAGTGTTAATATGAACGGTGGACGATTTGAAACAGCTTATTTATGTAAGTATGCAAGGGTACTGTTGGTGATGCTTGCAGGATGTGAGAAAATATTGGCCATTGGGATGTAGAAGTAAGGGAAGAAGCACAGTGAAGGAATTAGATTATGGGGAGATAAGGAATGTTTATGGATGTCAAGGTGGTAGTCAATGAAGGGCTTGTTAATTCAACACTCCTTTATGGAAGTGGTGTCAAGATGCTAATTTGAAATAAGAAGAGAACAATTTTCTAGGCAGTATAGATGAGAAATTTTCTGGTGTTATAGACACTATGGAATGTAATAAGATCAGTTAAAGAGGGTATGATTTGGAAATGTTAAGACAGGGAAGGAGAGGGAGACCTAAAAAGGGTTGAATAAAAGGTTCTAACCAGGCACTAGAAAGTAAGAGCTTAAGAATTTAGAAGGGTAAAAGTTATTGGAAAATCTGGCTGAATGGTGCAAAACGGTTCAGTGTACTGTTAATGAGTCTTTTGCCTGGGTATGGAAGAGTTTAATGTCGTAGAAGTTTTCTGTGTAGTAGTAGCTATTGTGTTTTTTCTCAGGATTCAAAACTCAATGTTAAAATGCACACACACACACACACACTACAGCACGCTACACACACACACCACACAAACCCAAAAACACACACATATATATATATTAGATATAGATATATATATATATCTATATATATATATCTATATATATATCTATCTATATATATATATATCTTAAAAATCACAGAAGATGCACGTGATTTCATGATATAAGATAATACCACCCGGTAAAATGAAAGGACGAAAGCGCTCTGCTGCGAATTTCTGCCTATTATTTTCCTGTGGTTTAATTGTGTATATATAGATATATCTATATATATATATATATATATATATATATGTATATTATAGTATATATATATATATATGTATATATTATATATATATATATATTTATATATTTGTATGTATATGCATATATAATATAAGTATACAGGAGATAATTGTTATGACTGTATTTTGAGGTTGCGTGTACAGCGCACATTTAAGAGAACTCCTCAGTAGTTGAACCCCCAAGTCTTGATTTGAGGACAGGAATCATAACAACACAAGTTAGTGCTTTTGGTTCCCTTATTCACAAGTACAAACAAACAATTTGCATAAAGCTTTCACGCGTTTCCTCTTCTTGACTAGCCTCAGTCTGCTTGTTAAGATGACATTGTTAGATGCGCGTATGACGAAGGGTGCAAATGTCAGCTTCTAGCGACTGTGTTTGTGATTTATTCTTTCTTCGGAATCGCGTGGTCTTGTACATGTACTTAGGATTGTAAAGGTACCGTTTGTAGAGTGTCCACAAAAATATATTCGTGCATTGTTCGCTTAAACGGAACTGAAATTTTATTGATACCTCTCATCTTTCCAAAGAACCAAAGGACAGAAAATGCACAACGTTCAGAAAACGAATGTTAGAGTATTGACAAAGATTCCTTGAACACCAGGTTAGTATTAAGAAAAATGAAGGGAACCTAAGTGAATTAAATGGCCGCTTGTGGATAGTAATTTTACAAACTTTGCTGTTATAATAAGTTTTGCCTCCATTACATTAGAAATTGTCTTCATCGTCCATTATTTTTACGTTTCTATATTTTGATTATATCCCCATATCTTATATACAATGGGAAGAAAACTTAGATTAAACCATTTAAGACGTACTTCATAGGAATAATTTCTCTTTTCTCATAATCTCATTTTGGGTTATTCTATAACGTTTATTATTATAACGTTTATTATTATAAACGTTATAAACGTTATATTATTATAAACGGACGTTTTACATATCTCTCTTCAAGAATGAGTGTAGAGCTCTGCATCTAAACTGATTTTTGTTTATATATTTGCGTCTATATAATGAAGTATTATAAAATACAGGACTCTTCTATGCTAATAATTAGAAATTAAGGTTTTACAGCTGTAGCTATGGTTCGTAAGAGTTCAGAGGTAACACGTACAATCAGAAGCAAGTTTAGTGCTCATGAGGCTATGGATTGGGATGTCTCTACACGATAAATAGTACTGTTGTTCTCTTGCACGAATGGAAGATGAGAGCCTTAGTTTTAGCAAGCATTTTTTTTTCGTTTGTAAAACAATTATTTGGCGCATTTCTGCGGAAACAGACAACCCGTTACTGCATAGAACTTCCGAATGCGATATGCAAATTCGCTACGTAGGTTAAATTGAAATGTATGGCTCTATAAATTTTTTTTTAAATTTCGGCCAAATGATATCATTTCAAAAAGTAGCACAAGCTCTTTCGTGCCACATATTTTCATGCTTAAGACATTTTTTTGACGAAAGATGTTAGGCTTCTGACTTTTATCACTGCCGGTCGACCTTCATAAGATATTGTAGAAGTAAGTCAACAACGCTTACTAGTCTTAGGCTACGTTAGGGATGATCAGCAACGTTGTCAATGCTTTTTGATTTATTCTAAGATTTCTTTAAATAAAAGAAACTGATAATTCTTACTGAGGCAAAACATTTAAGGAGTGCTCAGACAAAAAATTGCATCTAAGAAGTGTGATCCACAGTGAACCATGAGAGTAAAATTCAAGCTTGGCGCCAATTCAATTAAACACTAACCACTTTCCTTGGAGAACTTAACGATGACTTCGCATTTTCTTCGTACCCGCTGTTTCCTTTGGGATTACATAAAAAGAACTTGGTAGTTTGTTTTATATAGAGCAGCTAATAATCTCATATTTTGCAGTTCATATCTATTCAATAAGAAAGTGTTTCTTTCGTTAACGGAGAGACATCCTCAATCATTTTTGCAGTTTTGCTTTACAAGAGATGATAGCAAACATTGCTTGTAAATAAATGTGAAGATCAGTAGCCGTTGAGAATTCTGAATAGAAATAAAATAATCCTACAAGATTTTTTATGGTAGCTTCAAAATTATCCACTTAAGGGGTTAATGAATAAGTTCTTCAACAATCTACCATGGACCGTTACCAAGAGATTCAGAAACAAGCAAAGTTCTCCCTGGGCTTGAATCTGTCCCTTCTCAATTTATCTTAATAGTTTAATTACAGTAAGAACGAAGATCTTGAGAAAAATATTACAGTCATTCTGTGGAGGTTGGAACTAGAAGAGTTCATGAAAAACGTTCATCTAAACTCTTCGTACATCATGTTATTTCAAAGAAATGATCTCTCTCTCTCTCTCGCTCGCTCTCTCTCTCTCTCTCTCTCTCTCTCTCTCTCTCTCTCTCTCTTTAAGAACGTTGTGGGATATAAACCTATCTCTAGGCAATGGTGATTAGAAACCTTAATACGTAGTTTTTTTGTTGGATTATAGACCCTACAGTACACGTTGACGTTTTGGCCCCTGTGCAAAAGTATTTAGCATTTAGACAGGGCGTCCCTAATAATACTTACAACATTTTGTAGACTACTGTTACTGGATTCATATTCTTAATCTTGTTTATTATTTGCAACTTATCCCTAAAGTTTATCTGTAATTCATTTTACGAAGTCATGTAACTTTGGGAATGCCTTTTAATTGAAAATTTCTTAAGGTTTAACGTGAAATTTCAGAATGTTACTAACAAGACTTTAGAGGTCTTCTTAACTCATGGATTTTTCAAAAGCTTTGAAAGGAGACGCTTTTGTTTTACTCAACGGAAAATTTATCAGTCAAGTTCAGCACTAAGCAAAGTTACCAAACCATCAAATACTTTTTTACGATTGTTTTTAAAGGTTCTTCGTGTCATAGATCATTGACAGCCAAAGATATCAGATATCTCTAAACGTCTTGGAAAAACAAATCTATTTAGCTGGATATCTAGAATATGAGCTCTTCAGAGTATATTAAGAGTTCGAGAGTTCTTTCCCACCGTTATCCCTACATTCAGGGGTCGGTTGCCTAATGTGCCTTCTCCACTGCCTTCTATCAGTGGCATTATCCTCCACCAAAACAAGTCTCTCCATATCTTCCTTCACTTTATCTCGCCATCTAATTCTCTGTCTCCCTCTCGATCTTCTTCTCTAACAGGTTCCCCCTAAGTCCTCTTCACTCCCTCCTCGTCATCCATCCTCAACACATGCCCATACCATCTTGCCTACCCTTCCTCTTATTTTATAATTTTCCAATCTCTCAAGCAGTGATATTCCCAACCCACCTTAGCATTTTCATCTCTGTTCTCCCACGCTTTTTTTCTTCTCTCCTTCTTAGAGTACATATTTCCAATACATACATTAATACTGGTCTTATCGCTGTGCTATAACACTTGACTTTTAGCTTAATTGGCATTTTCTTATCACATACCACTCCAGCTGCCTCTCTCTACTTATTCAACGCAGCTTGTATCCTACTGTCAATTTCAGCCTCACATCCTCCCTCTTGGCTTAAAGTAGATCCTAAGTATCTAAACTTTTTTATCTGTTTTATAATTGAGCCTCTCCTTTCTTGTATTACTATTCTGTCTCTATCTTCTCTAATGGTCACCAAAACCTCTGTTTTATTCACATTCACCTATAAGCCACCCATCTCTAAAGACTCCTGCCACTCTCCAACTCTTCTTTGTCGGTCCTCCTCATTTTCAGCAATAATCACCAGATCATCAGTATACAACTCCCTAAGCTCTTCATTCCTGATCTCTTCACTCAATAAATACATGAACAGCACAAACAAAAATGGGCTTAATGCTGACCCTTGGTGTGATCCAACATTAATTTCAAAGTTTTCTGTTTCCCCAACTACTGTCTGCGCTCATTCTTTTGTATATCATCTCAACTAGCCTAACCAACTTTTCTGGGACCCTCCTCTTCCTCAGACACCAAAACATCACTTCTCTTGTGATTCTATTATATGCTTTCTCTAGGTCTATAATTGCACAATAGTGCTCCTGGTCTCCCTCTAGCTTCTTTTCCTGTAACTCTCTTACTATGGAAATGGCATCCCTCTTCGTTTCAATCCATGCTCTGTTAGTTTAATTCCCTTGTTGTTACCACAATCCATGGCCTCTCCCTTCTGCTTGTATACTATTAGAAACTCCCTTCAGTCCTTTGTCTTTTCTTCCTCTTCCCATATAGCTTAATAGATCCAGCTTCCATTTCTCCCAATCAGTAACTAGCAATTTGATCATCACTGGTCCCTTCAGCCTCTGCACATTCCCCATCTCCTCTCTTTCATTTTCAGTATTCAAAAGTTGTTCAAAATACTCTCTCCGTCTCTTCTTAACATCTTCACCCCTATACAATTTATTGCCATCTCTATCCTTGATGACACAATTTATCTAAATTCGTCTCTGCCTTTTCCTCAATATTGAAATCTTATAGATATCCTTTTCTCCTTCTCTTGTTCCTAGTCTTTCATTCAACTGCTCTGCCTCCCTTCCAATAGCCATACCTGCTTTCCTCCTTGGATCTCTTTCCTCTTCTCTCTATCATTCCTCTGCACTTTGTGGATGCCTTACTTTCCAGTCCACTTAAATGCTTTTGATTTTTTATTAATTAATTCTTGCATCTCTCCATTCTAACCACCACTTTTTTCCTCTCGACGCTTCATATCTAATGGTTCTTCTCACTAGTTCGTAAACTTCCCCCACACATATTTCTCTCATACCTAACCATATATTTTTCACTCTGTTACCTTGTCCAAATTCTACTGTCCCCCTTTCCAGCCGTCTCTCTCTCTCACAGTTCTCCTAAATTACTTTTCCTTTTCTCCTTTAAGTCCCCTATCTTAATTCTAGGTATCCTCTTTCTCTTTTAAGGATTCCTACCTCTCATTTTTAAATCCATCACTACCAACCTATGTTGTTTAACACATGCTTCTCCCAAGATTACTTTATAGTTTGTCTCATTACTTCTGTCCTCTAAGCAGGATGTGATCCATTTAGTTTTGCACACCTCCACTTTCATCAGTTATGAAGTACTTATCCAACTTCTGATACCATGTGTTCATACATGTCAATTCAAAACTCTGAGCCATCTCCTATACATAATCACCATCTTCATTTCTAATTCCAAACCCATGGCCTCCATATAGTTCCTCATTCACACTCTTCTCTCTCCCACCCTGCCATTCATATCAGCTCCTATCCTCTTCTTTCACTGCTCTAATGGCAGCCTCAAACTCTTGTCTGGAAATTCTTTCTCTTGCCCCTGGTACCCCATCTGAGGAGCGTATGCTGATATCATATTTACTACTTCGTCCCCTATTATTATTGAAATATTTAAAAGCCTATCATTTACTCTCTTTACTTCTACTACTTTTTCCTTCTAGTTGTTACTGATTATTATTCCAACTCCATTTCTTCCCTCTCATGACCCACTGTAATAGAGCTTATTTCCCATTTCCTATCTGTCTAGTTCCACTCCCTTTTCTCCTAGTCTCCTGCACACGCAAGAAATCTATCCTCCTCCTCTCCATCATATCTACTATCTCCCTCAGTCTTCTTGTTAGAGTATCACATTCCTGCTCTTATTTTCCAGTCTTTCACATTTCTTTGGCCCGAGTCGTGAACCATGCGGCACCTCTCGCCCATTTATCCCGCCAAAAGGGGGATTCTGATGCCCATCGCGTACAGGGGCCGCCCTAGCCGTATTCATACTCCTTACAACATCAGCCATTTTTTATTGTTTGGCAAAGTGGTTTTTACGATTAATGCCCTTGCTGTTATCAACCACAGTTTTTGGCAGTAGGCCTCACCTTTGACTAAAAGGTCCATATGCAAGGCAGCTGTTTCCACTGATTAGCAGTGGGTCTAGCCTTTTACTAAAATGTAAACCTCTAAGGCAGCATTTTCCACAGTAATTTAGTGATGGGCCTAACCTTTTACTAAAAAGTAAGACTACGAGGCCACAGTTGTCCTTTTAGTCTCCTTTTACGACACGCAGGAACCTGTGATGGTAGTATTCTTACACCCCTACCTCGGATAATTGCTTCCTTGGTGCGTCTCGAATTTCAAAAGAAAATCTTTGGCAATATTTTTTTACGGTTGTTGTTGATGTCTCATCCCAGTCAGTCATTATGAAATGAAATATTGGAATTTGAAACTCTCACAACGCTATATTATAAATTTATATCAAGGACTGAGGGACGATTCGCTCTCCGAATCTTCTTGTACGTCTTCAGACAACTTATTTTAGAATCGAAATTTCAAATAACAGATCTTCAAAGTACCAAAATCAAGGTTTTCAGAGTCATGCCTGAAAGCTTCATGACTGTGTGAAATAGAATCATAACCTTTAAAAGCCTATTCCAGAATTCTCAAAAGGTGTTGCGGGAAGCCGATCAAGAACCTAAGGCTAGATATAAGAAAAGAATTCAGTCTGTATTATATCCTTCGTAATAACTGGTTTAGGGGTCGTAAATTGCTGAAATCTGAAATGTTTCTATATTTCATATTAGTAAATAGAATCAGGAAATATGGCTTTTTTGGTAATCTCAAGAAAGCACCAGACTTTACTAAAAATATGCTGCTACTGAAGATATCCTGTTGCTGAAGCGTGAGGAATGAGATGAGCAAGTTACTGCAGAATTCCCCAGCGTATTTTCTCAGAGCAAACGAAATCAGACAATGTGAGTTACGCCTCAATGAGGAGATAATGTTACATTCATTCGATCAAATTCTTCCATTATCTTATGGTAGTAATTTTTTATGATGAAGACATTACAAACGTTCACAAGCAGACAAAATTTTGTTTATATATAAAATATTCTAGCAGAATAAACACTTCATGGTTATGCTACTAATTATTATTTCATAATACCCTTTGTAAACATGATGTGAATTCATACGTTGGAAGCACGATCATGTTTAAGTAACCTAAGTTTGACTTAGGGCCAATTCATGCATCTAATGGAGAGAGAGAGAGAGAGAGAGAGAGAGAGAGAGAGAGAGAGAGAGAGAGAGAGAGAGAGAGAATATAGTTTTAGGTGCCATAATTCACCATAATTCTAGAAAGTAAGATATCCTTGATGCAATAAGTGGCATGAAGGCTAAACAGAAATTCGCAATGCACCATTTCCAAGACTTAATGTATGCAATATGGTGTCATAGTAATTGCGGTCATCACTTATTCATGATAATGAGTGACTACACAAGCTAAAACGCAGCGTTAGCCTTGAAGAGTGTAAGAGAAATGCCAAAAGGGACAACACTGACAGAATGGCGCACATCTAATGAATCGCTCCCTCTGGTTTTCCATGCTGAGAAAAGATG
>NC_061107.1:69483217-69505717 GCF_015104395.2 Macrobrachium nipponense
TATACCCTTCCCTATGTTGTGTTGGTCCATGCGAATGAATACACTTGGTTAGCTTTCATTGTACCTGTCACCTAAAGCTTAATTTTGCGTCTTAAATCATTGGTAATAGCACGACCCTAAAAAATTTTGGATGTAACATGCAAGTTCTTAAGAGTCTATATATGTATATTCGTTTATTATTATAATCACACCGAAATGGAATTTACATGTCAGACTCTTCCACAAGAATATGAAAAACTAGGTGTAAATCGGGATAGATTTCGACTTTATAGTGTGTATATATATATATATATATATATATATATATATATATATATACTAACTTAAATTGAAAGGTGATAATTATAGACTAGGTACCAGGCGCTTTCGTGTATTACACTTGAGGTGCGAACTGAAATGAATAAAACCAAAACGAAAACTTCATAACATATAGATCAAAGCCATCATGAAGCGGAATATTATTACTGTAATATATATGAAGTCGTTTTTAAAGTAAAGGATTTATTATCATTACCTAATAATAAGTAAGAATACTTAACAAACACTTGAACAATGTTATAAACAAGGTAACTATCGTATTTAGTGACCATAATTAAGATTCACAAGTTGATTATTAAAATGCTTAATAGCAAGGAGATTCGGTGATATTTCTTTTACCATTGTTATTACAAAATACTATCTTAGATTCGATTTCCCAGTCTATAGAGGGGTTAGAATAATTCATATATACAAATAAAGCACTTGTAAACTGGCCTGTTAGGACTGCATAAAGGTGTTGCTAATACAGTAATCTAGTACTTTCCTAGTTTATCATAGATATTTAATATTACATACAGCACATGGAGTCGTGTAAATACAACCACTCATTTGTTTTGTGTTATTATTACAAACAATACAATTTTGAACTCTTCCCGAATTCTTCAAAACAACATTTATTTCTAAAGTTCCTTACTGGAATTAAAAATGTTTTGAGCTTTCTACAAAGATTTATCAGTTAAAAACTCTGCGTATTTTAACCAAATCGTATGTCATAAGTTTTACAAAATTCTGTATTTATAAATTCCGGACTACATGTCCTTAATACTATGCTACAAAAAACTCAGAGTTTTGCATCGAAATGGTGCTTCGAATAATATTGGGTATAAGAACAGACGTTAGTAGCTATCAAACACAAAGGTTTTATCTCTTCTAGGAAAAAAAACAACGAAAAATGGTAAGACACAATTATATAATATATATATATATATATATATATATATATATATATATATATATATATATATATATATATATATATAAATATTTAATATATATATATATATATTATATAATATATAATTAATATATATATATATATATATATATTATATATATATATATATGAATAAAATATATATATATTATATAATATATATATATATATATATATATATATATATATATATATATATATATATATATATATATTATATATATATATATATATATATATATATATATAGTATATATCTATATATATATATATATATATAATCTCTTCAAATATATGGAATGGCAAGGAGCAATACCTTGGCCCCAGTACTTGAGATTATGTATATGAAATCTTTTTGATAAAAAAAATATATTACCTGATATTTTGCCTTGCTTTTGATATGTTGATGACATTATGTGTTTGCCCATGTCTGAGAATTCGAACAGCTTTTTGGACAATTTAGCCTAATTAGTATAGTCTATTAAATTCACCGCTGAAGCAAAAATAATGTGTATTACCATATATATATATATATATATATATATATATATATATATATATATATATATATATATATATATATATAACTGTAACCTCACTATAACAAGATATATACGTCACCTTACCACAGGGAGATGGAAAACTGAGTAAATCCTGACCAGTTTCGACTTTACTTCAGGCTACATTCAGTTTAGGCTAGTAAATACAAGCGAACATACAGACATCTATCTGGCAAATGCAAGGTAATGGAGAAGTCTGCTCATCTAATCGGGTGGGCACTTTCCTTTTTCCCGTCCACATCAACTACCTCATCTACATTCTGTATATTTTACACATATCTTTTGAAATTAATGGTTCAACTCTTCACATGCCTTGGCTGATATTTAAATTTTTACAAAGCCTTTCTTTTTATAAAACTAACCTTAATGATGTCTCTTACTAGTGCTTTATTAGACGCAATAGCCTGTTGGGAACAACCTATTTAATAAGCAAGCATTAGAGATTTGTTGGGAGTGGATAATTTGAAGTTCTACACAGTATTTCAAAACCATCATAATTATATTATGTTACACAATCCTGTAGTTTAACTACTTTTCTGTGGCTAACGGGAAGGCGAGAATCTATTCTCGCCCTCAAGGTGTAGCTCCAGAGCAAAATAGAGTGTAACTTACTATTTTTGTGGAACCAATTTATATTGATTTTTTTTTACACGAGTGACTTTTTTCCAGCTTGTATATAATAATAATAATAATAATAATAATAATAATAATAATAATAATAATAATAATAATAATAATAATAATAATCAGTGGCAAAAGCCCTCCACTGGAGCCTGTGCAAGAAACATCAGCTACCTTGCAGTAATAAGAAGTACGAGCACCAACCTGAGGGAGTGATAGATAACGATCAGGCAAAGATCCTCTGGGACTATGGTATCAGAACGGATAGAGTGATACGTGCAAACAGACCAAGTCAAAAAGAAAGTATCACTCATTGATGTCGCAATACCATGGGACACCAGAGTTGAAGAGAAAGAGAGGGAAAAAATGGATAAGTATCAAGATCTGAAAATAGAAATAAGAAGGATATGGGATATGCCAGTGGAAATCGTACCCATAATCATAATCATAGGAGCACTAGGCACGATCCCAAGATCCCTGAAAAGGAATCTAGAAAAACTAGAGGCTGAAGTAGCTCCAGGACTCATGCAGAAGAGTGTGATCCTAGAAACGGCACACATAGTAAGAAAAGTGATGGACTCCTAAGGAGGCAGGATGCAACCCGGAACTCCACACAATAAATACCACCCAGTCGAACTGGAGGACTGTGATAGGGCCAAAAAAATAAATAAATAAATAAATAAATAAATAAATAATAATAACAATAATAATAATGTTGCGAGTGAGCTTCTTAACAATCAACTTTCCCTTCTCTATCATTCGCTTCCAAGTGAATCAACTCCATGAAGCATGAAGCATGTATTGTTAGTACCTCGTCCATCAACACATTTTTTTTCTAAGATTTTTTTTTATCATTTAGTTCTGCTATTTTTAAAACGCATACACATTTCTAGGAAAACGATTTCACCCTTCGTCGGTTCAAGTTCTCTTAATTTGGCTCTTGTAGCAAAAAGAACAGATAGTTTATTTAAGCTCTTTGTAGATGACTTTGGGTCTTTTATGCAATATAAAGAAAAGGTCCTATGAGGGTAAAGATCTGGCTCTGGTCCAGCTTAGCGGCGGCTAAGACTTACCTTCTCCAGTCTAAACTTTAGAAATTCTCCCTCCTTCCTTCCCTCCCTCACTCACTCTCTCTCTCTCTCTCTCTCCTTCCCTCTTGCCTTGTTTTTACACAAATGCTTGCTGCTACTCATAGCCGCAAGGAACGCGGGCATATATATATATATATAATCTATATATTTATATATATATATATATATATATTAATTACATATCTATATATCTATATATTATATATATATATATATTATATTATCATATATATATATATATATATATATATATATATATATATGTATATGCATATACATATATATATATATATATATATATGTTATATATATATTATATATATATATATATATATATATATATATATATATATATATATATGGATGTGTGAAGGTACATTTCTCTCCCTCCATGGGAGAGTTTTTTCTTTTTGCTGTGCATGTATTCATATGGGATGATTATAGTTGCCGTTTGTTCTCCTTTAAATGTGTGGGTTAGCGGAAATAACATATTTGTAGCGCTGGCAGAAGCGTACGATAAAGCAATTCGAGGAAAGAAAAATGTATCCTTTTTTTGTTTTGTTTTACGTTATTCTTGGAAACTGTTTTAGGATCAAAATTCAAGCTCTTTTTCTCATATCTTGTTACACATTAATTAAATGTTGGTGGGAGAAAATAGTCAAGTGTTTGCGAAGGAGAGAATCCAGTCCCTCCACTGTCTTACTGGTGGTCTCATGTCGAAAAGGACAACAGCTGGGGCGTGACCTAAATGGCTAGAAGGAGCTCTTTTTCACTTCATGACCCGGTGCTGCCTCTCCGACTCTTCTTGGCAGTCTCCTGGTTACAATTTCTCGCGAGAGGAAGGAATCTTTTCTCCCTCTTGTGCTTATGTATGTATGCATGGGTTTTCGCAGACCCAGATCGTTCGCCTTTCAACCGACTGGTGAACTCGGTCGGAGTTCGCTTTTCTACCGATCAGCTGACTCGGACCTTGAGGGGTCCGGGTTTTGCGACGTCGTTCTACCTTCTCACTGTATCTGAGTGACTTACTGGCTCTCTGGGGGCGCGATCGTATCCACGTCGTATCGATGCGATTGTAACCACTTCGCATCGATCCTGGGGAGGTCTGTGGGTTGCAACATCTTTAACAACAAATCACCTGCAAATTATCGACCTTTCACTTCTGATGCAAACATCAAGAGACCTGCAACATCGACTTTTAATCGTCAAGGGACCTGTAACATCGACTTTTAAATAACAAGAGTCCTGCAACATCGACCTTTAAACATCAAGAGACCTGAAAATTATCAAATGACTTACGGGCTGCTCTGGGAGCAAGAGCCCGTGCTGGCATAAGGCCAGCTTAATCAAAACCAACCAACCAACCATGCATGGGTTTGTAAGTGACGGTGCTCGCTGTGGGTACTTGCAACAAACCCTATAGGTTTCATCCTGTCGCTTGAAGGTTCCGCAGCATTTCTTTCGTCAAACACGCAAAACTCATAATCTATAACTACACTGCTGACCTGTTCTCTAACTGGGTAATGCAGTTAAACAGATCTCACTAAGATGTAAGTCAATTTTATGCAAACACTCGGTTTCATTTAGTAAAATAATTGACTTCCTTTAGCCGGTTTCATTTAAAGGAAGAATTAACCTTTAGTAAATATTTGTACTGTTATTTGTTGTTAATATTTAGCCTCAGGAATTCATATCTAAAATGATATGAATCCCCCTTTCGACTGCAGCAATGCCATTTTTGAGGATGAGGTATTTTATACAGATTTTCACATAAAAGCGAAATTAAGGTCACCGGATAAGTTTTTTCAACTCTCACTAAGTACTTTGAAATTTTTAGATGATGACTTTATCAAATGGTAAAGTCCTGGGGGAAAACAACGATTATCCAATTTCAAAGACTAGACACGCGCAAGTTTATTCTTATTGTGAGCTTTAACTCTTTCGATACAATGAACGAAATCCAAAAGAAAATCTGAACACCTCGGATATAGAGGCAACTAGGTACAGGCGTCAGCGTTCGCCGTGGATTTCGTCATCCAGCTGTTTATTCTCATAATCTGGGTAGTGTTGCGGTGTCTGTATATTCATCAACACCCTGTCTTCTGGACGACTCTAAAGCAATTGACGGACTGTACGTCCAAATCTGCAGCTATCTACTTGCCACAAAGGGCACAAAAACCACAACTCTGAGTAGCATTTCGCATATTCACGTGAAGATGTTATCAACTTGCAATTGACAGAAAATGGCAATTAATTAATGATTACAATATCCATACATTAGAAAATCATAAACTTGACGTTCATTAAATAAAAGATACAATAAGCATTATGACTTATTGAAGGCGAATAATATGAGCTTTTTTTAAAGTGAGTTGAATTTCATTGATTTTGAACCTGGGCCCCAGGATTTAGTAGGTGAACTCTGATATGACTGAATAAATAAGCTTGAGTTGTAGCTGAACCGATTATGTTCTGAAGATTAACTTTCACGAGAAGATAACTGATGCTATATGACACGAAGAACTTGAAACATGTCTTATGTTCTTTATTGAATTTCCCGTTAAACATATTTTCAGACACTATAAATTTGTCTACCCTTAAAAATCCATTATTTGATATTGAACGCCTCCTGTAAGAGAGAGACACAATGTCTGCATATTCCAATAAAATCATTCCTTTAGTATTGCTTTACCCTAATGAAAATAACTTATTCATAATCGAGTTATGAAAATGAATAAAGAAGAGTGCACATCCATCCACTATTGAATATTATGACTACTTCTTAGAAAAATTAATTAAAGTCGCTAAACAGTTAGGATGAACTTTGTACTAGAAGATGGTTTGTTTTGCTTCTCATTAACCGTAGCAAAATTCATGTTTTAAAAGTAAAAGATTCTACTTCTATCGCCAGCAATTTAGCATCACTGCTGCCTTTGCCTTTAGCAACAAAGATAAAATTTCGCGTTGCTCGAAAAAAGTTTGGCTGTTTCCGATTTCCAGAGGACGTACGAGTGGCATTTTCACATACAAAGTTTCCTGTATCTCTCATGCATCCTTTTGAAATAATATGTCTCTATGTTAAGAAACGTTCTCTTGTTAACCTTTCAGATATTGTTTGGATAAATCCAACGTCAATGACATAACTCGTTTTGTATTTATAAGCCATGTAAATCGTGTGGCCCATCTTTCTTATAAATAATTGGGATATGATTCATTTTGCAATGAATTGGAAGAAGCGAGATGTACTTCACATTCATTCAAATGAAAGCAAATGGAAGTTTTGAGAACACAGACGCGAAAACGATTACACGAAACAAATGTATAGGTTCTCGGTCAAGGGTTTCAGGCACTCGATAAACCGTCACTGCGGCTCCAATACCCCAGCATGGCACTCGATTCCTCGAAGGGTGATTGACGTTTATTGTGCAACAGGTTTTAGTATGAAAATTGGATATTTGGAGAAGACCTAATACATACCCTCATACATCGATGTTTTATATCCCATTACATTGTTCACCGTAAGTTGTATTTTTATTGCTATTCAATATTACCATGCACACCACATGCACTCACACTCGCACACACACACACAAAGTTATACATGCATGTATATATATATATATATATATATATATATATATATATAATATATAATATATGTATATATATATATGTGTGTGTGTGTGTGTGTGTGTGTGTGTGTGTGTATGTGTGTTTGTGTGTGTGTGTATGATTTCTATTTACACGTACATTGGGAAGGAGAGCTAACTCTAGAATGTACAACCGTTCCGGCTTCCAACAGGTATTGTTGGAATGAGAATGTTAGCCTAGCACCCTGTGGAATGCCTTACTGGCTCCAGACAAAGACAAACGTTATTCCTTAAGGGTCCGTGTTTGGTCGAAGTCACCATCTATCGTTGTTTCTACACCAGACTCTGGTTCAAATTCCTTGTCGTAAAATTTGTTAATATAGAAGTCATGCGTGTATCAGTGACAAAACAACGCCCCCCCCCCCCCCCCCCCACACACACACACATAAGTATATAGATTTATCAAACGAACCTCATTCAAACTGGATGGTATCCGCGGAGTTATTCGTTCCAAAAAGGCAAAGCTTTCAAGAAAAACAGTCCTCATTATCGAGTATCCGTGAAATGACTCAACATGTAGTCCATCTGCATTTAAATGTTTGTGCTGGCTTCTTGATCCTTTAATTACCCTGCTTCTCCAGTTTGGCCCCGCCCTTGTGTCCCTGACGTTCTTTGCCCACGGCACGTTCCAGATGTTCATTTTCCATGCGGTGTCTTGCGTTTGTGCGTATCTTTTCTATTGTGGGGTATATGATTTTTCTTGATAGGCTGTCATCGAATCCGCTTCCAGTGTTGCCTGCCATTACATTGCTAGCGCATGTTATGAATGCATTCTCTTCAATCAGTCTGGCCGTTTTGTTAGTGTTCCTGTAAACAGGCAGGCTGATTGAAGAGAATGCTTCCATAGCATGCGGCAACAATGTAATGTCAGGCAACACTAGAAGCGGATTCGGAGACAGCCTATCAAGAAAAATCATGTACCCCACAATAGAAAAGATACGCACAAACGCAAGACACCGCATGGGAATGAACACCTGGAATGTTCTGCTGGCAGAAAACGGCCAGGCTTTCGAGGGCGGGGCCACACAGCAGAAGCAGTGTAATTAAAAGATCAAGAAAACAGCGCACACTTAATAATACAGCTGCCCTACATGTTCGGCCTTCTAATTACGGATACTTGATAATGATGACTGTTTGCCCTGGAAATTTTGTAACTTTAGTGGATGAATAACTGCTAAATACCATCCACCTTGAATGAGGTCCTTTTAGTATATGTACTATTGCACAGAAGAATTGTATGTGATAAGTTATATATATATATATATATATATATATATATATATATATATATATATACTATACATATACATATATATATATATATATATATATATATATATATATATATATATATATATATAATTTCTCTGCTCCTCATGGGCAAACAAGTACGGCAGATTCGGCTTTAACATATACTTCTCTTGATGGCTCAGTGGTTACCGTCCTTCTATTAACTTGAAGAATTTGTAAGGAATCGGGATTTTTGTATCCTTGTCGAGGAGAGTAGGTCCGACAGAATACTCGCAATATAAAACAAGGGTCAGGATCAAGAATGACTGTGTACTATCCTGCTTACTTGAGGATTTGCTCCACAGATTTGACAGGTTTTACATCTGTTGTTTGGTGAAAACCTTGGGAGACGCTGCTATTACCTGAGATTATGAAGATTAGAACAGACCAAATTGTTACACTCTGCACACGTATAAGTATAATCTCAAAAAGATGCCTACCAGTTGATTTCAAAGGAAAATGTTTATCGAAAAAAGGAAATTGGAAAACTCTAAGACCTCGAGCTCTACTCCAACTCTGAAGTAGCTAGCACACCTTGCATTCATAGGAGAGCTCTACTTTAAGAAAATATATATCTGTCATTTGAACACTTTATTTACTCCAGTTTTTATTTGATCGTAGTATTTGCACGTAATCGACTGTTGCTTGTTAAAACAAAAGGCAAGCTAGCTTCATCTGTTAGCCTACTGTAACAGCAGCATGCTTTAGGAATGTAAACGAAGAATGCAACAACGTGGCTCATTACATTAATGTGGTGAATTGTGGGGAATTCACTCTTCATTATTTCAGCAATTATCGATATGATTAGGTTCTAACTTAATCGGAAATCAGCATTTTACTGAACTGGTGCTGAGTAAGATTGTTGGAGAGTTGACTATGCGAATTTTGTGCAGTATTTCACGAGGTGGAATTTCTTCCAATGGCATTTTATACAATCCACTATTTTGTAGAAGTCTTTTTAAATCTATCATATCATCAAAGGGAATCCATAAATGCCAAGTCCAGACTACCCTAGTGTAGTTCTCTAAAATCCATATTAATGTTTTCCTGCTCCTGCTAGGAACTCATATTTAATCAAATGGATACTTTTATTGTACCCGCGAGCCTTTTTCTGTATACTTTAATAGAAAATGAGAAACATAATCGTAAAGAAAAGTGTTAATCAAATGTTTATCATCATTTCGATATCATTTGCTTCTAGATTTCTCAAAAAAATTATGAGAGAGAGAGAGAGAGAGAGAGAGAGAGAGAGAGAGAGAGAGAGAGAGATCTATATAGGATATAAAAAAAGATCAGACTTCATTATTACACACAGACACAGACACACACTCCACACACACACACACATATATATATATATATATATATATATGTATATATATATATATATATATATATATATATATATATATATATATATATATATATATATGTGTGTGTGTGTGTGTGTGTGTGAGTGTGTGTGTCTGTTGATATTGAGACAAAATATCAATGTGCGTTTATATATATATATATATATATATATATATATATATAATATATATATATATATATATACATTGATATTTTATTTCATTATGGATCCAGAAAAAGAGAGACAGAGAGAGAGAGAGAGAGAGAGAAAACTGTATGTAGGATATCTAAATGACCTGAGACTTCATTATCAAACACACACACACACACACAGACACAACACACACATCACACACACAAATATATATATATCTATATATATTATATATATATATATATAGTATATTATATATATATATATATATGTGCGTGTGTGTGTGTGTGTGTGATAATGAAGTCTCAGCCCAGGTCTTTTAGATATCCTACATACAGTTTTCTCTCTCTCTCTCTCTCTCTC
The DNA here is from genome assembly GCF_015104395.2 of Macrobrachium nipponense. Lineage (NCBI taxonomy): Eukaryota > Metazoa > Arthropoda > Malacostraca > Decapoda > Palaemonidae > Macrobrachium > Macrobrachium nipponense. The sequence goes on from NC_061107.1 coordinate 69,493,552, forward strand.
TCTCTCTCTCTCTCTCTCTCTCTCTCTCTCTTTCTGGATCAATAATGAAATAAAATATCAATGTATATATATATATATATATGTGTGTGTGTGTGTGTGTGTGTGTGTATATACATACATACATACATATATATATATATATATATATATATATATATATATATATATATATATATATATATATATATATATATAAACGCACATTGATATTTGTCTCAATATCAACACAGTATTTTCCAGTAGCGTATACGGATGGGATTAAATACGGGAGAGTGTTCTGGAATTCAAGTTTTCGAACATCGTGAAAATCTCTTTTAATAAGAAATTGAGCATAACTGTCAAGAGTTTCATCATGATTAACATATTTTGACGCACTTCGTATGCTTTTTCTGACGTCATCCGTCGGAGGGGTTTAGATGGAAACATCCCATAATGCTTAGTTCACTGGAAGTTGAAAAATGTCGTCTCGCCTCGGAATTCCAAGCCTTAACGGGTTAGTTAAGATTCTGGGGTGGCTACAGTGTCTAGATTTAATATTTACGGTTACAGTAATAAATTTCAGAAGTACGAGTCTACGTGTTAATTAGTTCCATCATATTCACATTTATGGGTTAATTCGAACAAAATGCTGTCAATTGACTCACTAATGGGTCGGGAAATTGGGGAAAATCCGCCGCTTTGTTAGGCGGCAGGATACCAAGAATAAACCTCAGGGACTGAAGTACTTAGGTTCCAACTTCTTTTATGACCTATTTGGTCAACTGGTAGCGCTCTGGCCTGTCATTTGAGAAACTGATGTTCAATCAAACATACGTACACACACACACACAACACACACATATATATATATATATATATATATATATATATATATACATAATATATATATACGTATATATATATATATATATATATATATATATATATATTAATACATATATATGTATATATAATATGTGTATGTATGAATATGTGTGTGTGTATTCATGAAATTCTTGCTAAGCTCCAATAACGCGGGATAATTTTGATTCCAGATTATTTTATTTACAAAGTACAAGCTTTCAGAGATATACAGTCATGCTTTCAGAGATATATAGTCTCATACATCAGGTACTGATGCACTGAGAGATAAGAGATAACAGCTACACTGGTATATATATGTGTGCATGTTTCACCCAAAATCTGTTGTTTTCTGTTCTAATGACCTGGTATGACCTGCCCATTGATCTTCAACTCTTCTTGCCCTTTCCTGTAGAGTTCTTGATCTTCTTGGCCGTATACTTAATCCTTTGTTGCTTGGGATTATCCCCTTACTCTCTATCTTATTGCGCATATTCCTAAAATTTTGATGTTGGGTGGAGCACATAGTACACAATATACTTGTGTACACGAATTATCTTCTCATTTTCTCTGTCATCTTTTCATCGCATCAGTACCTGATGAAAACGACTTCATGTTTTAGAGAGTTATACTTGGTAAATTAAAGGATCTGGACTCTAAACCATCCCGTCTAATTGGAGCCTGACATGAGTATTTTGAATATCTATACCCAGCGAAGTTGTGTCTATTTTCTGATGTATATTCATATCTATATATATATATATATATATATATATATATATATATATATATATATATATATATATATATATATATATTATATATATATATATATATTATAATATATATATATATATATATATATATATATATATATATATATATATACACTTATTCAGAACATGAACCCTATCATAAGGAACAAGCCTACAAGGGACATTGACTTGAAATTGAAGCTTCCAAATTCGCTTGAACTTTTGAATTTCCATTTGCAAAATGTCCTATGGGAACTGTTCCACAGTTCAACGGTGGGAAGAATAAAAGACAGGCTAATACATTTACTGCATATTGGTGGTGCTGTTTAGGAAATCTGGTAGCTCTCAGAGGGAAAAGAGGGTCAGCGATCAATTGTGAAGGTGAAAAATCACTGTTAAAATAAAACCTATGAAAACTTTACTGACAAAATATCATCCGTTGATGGTTTAAATCATAGCTAATAATGTTAAGAAAGAATAACTACCACCACGATCAGCTCTAACTAAAAGTGACAAATCGCTGACAGAGGCAACCATCTACATCGGAGAACATCCTAGTAAAGGAAGCAAAAATGACGTAAAACATATTGTACTGATTTCATCATTGTTATAAATAAGTGAGGCCTTACGAACAATACCTAAGTTTTGTGCGGCATTTGCTGACACTTTCATTCAAGCTCTCTCATAAATATGATGTGAGCAAAAGTTACACCACTTATGGTTAGAGCTTTATGGCTCAGTCACACATTCACAATTGAAGCAATGTATGCCCCCACACGAACAGATTTTGGTAGTCGGTAACAGCTTACGTAAGTACTACATAAATGTTCCGTAATGTATATTTATGTACGTGGGCATACGGGTGGAGATGGGGGTTGTTATGCACCACCTGAGCATGTGTGGTGATCCGCACATCTCTCAACATGTTCAAAAGATACAAGGCTGCTCACATCAACCCACGTTGGCCCCCTGTTCATACTATGCACCAAGTGGCACCTCAAGAGGTGCAGGAACATACTTGGCAACAGGGCTGCTCCTTGGCTACCCACGACAATGTGGCAGTGCTGTGCATGGTACATAAATGCCATGTGGCTTGCTTGCGGCTTCAGTTCCTCTCTCGGACTAGCATCACCACCACCACCACCACCTCTCACCCTCATCCTCACCATTGCCCTTATCAGAAGACCTTGTTGCGCCCGCTTTCAACAATACCCAAGGACACCACATAGAGATTATGGAAAGGGGCTACCAAATCTCCAAAAACCAGAACAGCAGCTGGTACCCCTTCCACGAAGACACCACCTATTACAGCCACCCCAGCAGGCACCCAGTAGGATGAGGATGTGGTGATACAAGTCAAAGATGCTGAGGAGGTGAAGATGCCCAGTAACACCAGTGTCGCCCACGACAACAATAACAACGCCGATGAGGAGGCTGCTGATGCCATTGCCCTTTGGTCTGGTGTAGCTCAAAAGAAGTGCTGGAAGAAGAACCCCTCTGTCATCCTCTCGGACGAAAACGAGAGGCTTGTGGGGGAGTGGTTGGGGCAGGAGAAGGAATTCATTAATAATAAGGGCCTGACTGTCTACAAGGATAAGGCGAAGGTATGTAGGGCATTTGAGGAGAAGGGAGGTCACTTGATCCCCTCATGTCTGGCCAAGACCTACGGACATGGTTTTCCTCCCTCAGGAGCTTCTTTGGATGTCTCTCAGTGAATAAGAGTGATTAGGGGGCCAGCAGACGATTAATGGATTGTGAGAAGTGGATTCTCCATTTCTTCCACTTCCTAAAGCCACACATTGTCTGACAAAAGAAGCTCAAGATGTTGGGACTTCTGATGGTATGTCTTATTTTATTGATTTATTGTTTAGTAAATTACCGAATACAACTTTATTACATAGCTTATGTTATTTAATGAAACTACAACCTTGTCATTCATAGTACATTCATTTACATTCTCTCATATATGTTTGATCTCTTTATAGTCTGCTCAAGCTGCTTCTACCGATCCTGTTTGATCCTACCAAGGCTCCTGCTAACATTCAAACTCCCTATTCATCTGATGAGCCATTGTCAGCCAGCAATGAGCTATTGCCAAGAAAGACACGGAAACAGGACAAGCCTGGAACTGGTATCCTTGACATGGTGCTTCACCAGGCTAAGTCAGCATAGAATAGGCTTCAGTCAGTGATGAATTCTGCCCAGGATCCCAACTTGAGTTACTGGCAGGCCGCTCTGGACGAGTTTGCCAAGGACTGTGTGGGGATTGAGGTCGACCTAAGGGTGCTGCTGAAGGTGAAGATCCTCTCCACCATACAGCACTTTGTGACAGCAACCAACGAGGGCGTCATCAGGCCCACACGTTCCCTGATACCCAGGCAGAAATACTTTGGGATAGTCCACTAATTACTGTCCCTGCTCCCCCGCCTGTTCCTACTCCAGCTTATGTGCCACTTGATACACCTTCAGCTGCTGACTTAGGCAATCAACCTGACACCACAACAGTTGGCAATGCTGCAGGCACAGCTTTCTGTGCCGCTAGTTACGTCCACACCCATGGACCTCAACATTTGTCTGCTAAGCAGCAGCTTCCTGGACAACCTCTACTTCTCATACCCCTCTTCTCCAGCACCTGCCACTCCTGCCCTGTCTGGTGACCTAAATGTCTGCCATAAGTTAGTCATTATATCTATCTATCTATCTATCTATCTATCTCTCTCTCTCTCTCTCTCTCTCTCTCTCTCTCTCTCTCTCTCTCTCTCTCTATATATATATATATATATATATATATATATATATATATATATATATATATATATATAGAGAGAGAGAGAGAGAGAGAGAGAGAGAGAGAGAGAGAGATAGATAGATAGATAGGCTGAGGGAAATACACCACCATCTGACTCTGACCCAATGACGCCCACATCCACATACAAGAACTCGTATGAAGTGTTGACGATGGGAAGTAGAACCATGGAGTAGAAATTCATGTAGATGAAGTGATACTTACCACTAAGGGGAGGGTTATGGAGCCTGGTGTGTTTTCCATCTATAGATCCAATTATGTGGGGGAAGTTCCAACAGTCCTCAAACCCACATGCAACCTGCTTCCAAGCCTTTAGTGTTTGTGGCACCTGAAGTTCCTCATCTCTGTAGACAGCAACAATGGCCCTGCAGGTCTCTGGTACAATGGAACTAATGGTGTTATGAGCTACTTGGAAGGAATATTGCAGACTCTCATACGGATAACCCATGACGAGAAAACATAAGGTGACAGGATTCTCTCCAGAACGTGTGTTGCTTCTGGATGTGGAGTGTGACACATTCAATTGTTTCACTGAAAAGGTCCTTTCAATTCCTATACAGTTCTGGACATTTTGTTGCCAACTTGTCCATCAGGTTGTCAGCCATTTGCGAGGTTATTCTTCACAACTTCCACCAGTACCATGGCGTGCACATACTCCAGGATGGACTCTATTAACTCTTTTATAGCTGTTTGATGGTGTTATAAGGATGCCCTCAATGTTCTCCATTTTGATTCAGCATGCGGGGAGTACTTCTTGCTGCAAGTAGATGATGACGGGAACTGCAAACCTATGCATGCAGGACGGCACTTTTATGTACCTACATAAGTAGGGATAAGGTGAGGATGAAGTGAGGTCATAGCGCACTATGTTATACATACGATATATATATATGTGGGCATTACACACTGCTACACGCTACTTGTGGGGCTGTGGCCTCTTGTCATAGCAATTTGGGTAAGTGTCACGTCATGCTTGTGCAGTGCATAGGGTTAATACGCATTATAAAAAATTAGCTTTACATACGTAACCAGTTGATTGCGGAAACATAGCCCTGCATATTGACATGTATCACATATGTCTGCATACGTGGGCTTGATATGTGAATGTATGACCAGTCCTTTAGACTAATTCAGCTGAGTCTCATTGACTTGAAGAGGAGGATGGGTGTGGAAAATCATATCCCACCGACTATATCATTCAATAATCCTCCTCACTGCACGATTGAGACGAAGGGCAGCTTCATTCCTCATAAATTGGCTTACCTGTAAATGGATCTCTTGGTATAAATACCACCTTTTCTGTTACTTTTCTCATTCATGTACCTGAAGAGAGAAACAGCAGCCTCTAACATGTAGTACGTTCTCTCTATGTTTTGGCGTTTTTATGAGCTCCTTTTATTAGATGGAATTCTGTTGTAACAGAAAATATATATAGTATATATATATATAATATATATATATATATGTGTGTGTGTGTGTGTGTGTGTGTGTCTGTGCATATATATATATATATATATATATATATATATATATATATATATATATATATATATATATATATATTCTTCTGTTAAAACAGATACGTCTCACGTATAAAAGGCAAATTAAAACTTGTCCTAAAGCAAAGGACTATATTTCGGTGGTCTGACTACAACCCTTATCAAGCAGTGAATTCACTGTTTGATAAGGGTGGTAGGCAGACCACCGAAATACAGTCCCTAGCTTTAAAATTGAGCGTTTTAATGGGCCTTTTATACTAGAGATATATACGTATATGTTATATATGTTTATGTACTTAAGTATGTGAGTGTTTATGAACATTTATGTTTGCGTCTATGGAGCAATAAAATTAGTACCTATCTGTGCGAAAAAGACTGAATTTAAATTTTGAGCCCACACACACACACACACACACACACACACACACACACACACACACACACACCACACACACATATATATATATATATATATATATATATATATATATATATATATATATATATATATATATATATATATATATATATATGTTTTCGATGGACAAGATCATAACATTAGCTGTGAGGTCGAAGTGTTAGCACAGAATGAAAAACAGCCCAATTTCCTTTCCGCCTTGAGTGACCTCAGGACCCATATGCAAAGAGTGGTCAGCCTTCGTCTGGGCGACAAAAAGAAGCCACCCACTGCTGATGAGACGGCTTCTTACCATCCATAGTGAAATCATAGTGAACAAACATAATCTTGTGGGACAGGGCTCCTAACGGAATTTAATTTCAAAAATATGAACCTTAAAAGCCCATGATAAATCTTCAAACACCCGTCCTCATACAGAGTACTGGAAACTATGTCTTCACAATAACAATTACATACAGACAATATCGAAAGAGCTAAAATGACATAAAAGAATGAATACCGATAAACCAATTCTTTGGTAGGGGGAAATATTTTGTTGAAATACCGATAATTTTTCACAGCTGTGCCGCACAATATAGCACGCAATGCTGTCAAGATTTTTTTGTTATTAATTATGTTTAACTCCAATTTAAAGTAAAGGCTCAATTCAAATTACTTTTTTTTTTACTGGATACTGATTTTCATATATATATTTCCATATGTGACGCTTTTATGAAAGTGATGTGCTTACTCTTTAATGCAAAATAAATTTGGAAGAAAGTTAAAGTGACCAAAGATCTATCAGACAACGAGCCAAAGGCCTGTTGTGGCGGAAGTGGTGAGTTGACGATAGATTTATTAGATGAGAAAATCTGCATACACATACGCACTCCATGAGCAGTGATATGTGACGGAGTTATAATCATCTCAATATGGAATTTATCCATTCTGTTTTGGAGTTTGGTTCCCTTTTCAAGAAGAGTTTTTCTTACTCAATACTTTTCAAAGGAGAAAAATGAAAGCATTATCATCTCATGACTGGAGGCCGTTTCTTATTTACCTTTTTGTTTTTCTTCACCTTGAACTTCTTCACAAGGGGATTATCTTCCTTTGACGTTGCACATACTAACTTTGGCATTGTTCTCGAAGGTATTCTGGTTCTATATCATCGCTGCTTATCAGTACAGCGAAGGGCATTCCTCCAAATACATTATAATAAACACGAGTTTAGGAATGCAGTTTATTCTTATTAAATGTCATTTTGCTTTCCTTATGTTCTCCATATCCTTGAAAGCGGGTCTGTTGCGAAGGAGTTTTTTAATTAATTTATTATGCATACCCAGATATTTAGAATCTATGACATAAAGTTGGGCATAAAAATATATTTCTCTGACGAGTCAGTGCCAGCATTCTTCTTTTAGTTTCTGAGACGTTTGATACTAACTTCCAGTCGGAAGGTTTTGTAATTAAAGCTGAAGGAGATCTTAGGTCCGACAATGAAGTGCCTCGATGGCTGAAGATCGAGGAATCTCACTTTATTAAAAACTTCGTTCGAAAATTACACGTTAAGTTTCTCTGTCCCCTGTTAAGAATGGGTCTCTGGTTTCACCTTCTTTTCTCTTCTTTTTCTAAATTATTGATTCGCTTTGGAACATGGAAATTAATTTGATACTTTTTCCATTATAGCCGAGATAAATGGTTACACGACCAGGATGCCCATTCAGTATTCATACGGCAATCCCGTTTCCCTTTATAGCTTCCCTTATTGAAAGTGTCTATTCCACGGCTCAATTACAATCGAAGCAAAGTTTCCATATTTGCATTATTGATCCCTCTATCTAGGTATATCGTGGAGAACTATGTTTAAGCTATGATCTGTTAGATTTTCTCTCTCTCTCTCTCTCTCTCTCTCTCTCTCTCTCTCTCTCTCTCTCTCATGCCCCCTCATAAGTTAGTCGCTTTTTAGACTATCGCTGACGATGGACAGACGTACTGCAAAGTGCAAAAAGAAAGTCATCTTAAGAATTTGACCTCTTTGTTATAAATGTACTGTTAAAAGAACCTCCGACGATGAACTGAATGGGTAATTTTGTATTTATTGTCCCGATTGAATATCATCGTGTCACATTAATTGCGATTTGATTTAGTTAATGTAACAGTCACAGTTGTCTACGCAGACTGGAGCAGTGAATGTTATTTTGATCATCCCTGCATATAACGCCTGTGTAAGATAAATGCCGTTTGCCGTCTGTATACACACACACACACACACACACACACACATGCAAGCAGACACACACACGCACAGAAATATATATATATATATATATATATATATATATATATATATATATATATATATATATATATTATATATATATATATATATATATATATATATATATATATATATATAAGGGGCGGGGTGGAAAGGGGCCAGTCACTCCCTCGTGTTTTGGTCGTCGTTAGCTCACACCCGGTTCGAGGCTGGTGGGTGTATCCGCTGGAACACCTGCTTGAGAATAGGTCTTCCAACGTATGGCCAGTATTCCTTATATATGCAAAGTATATCATACTGATCGTTTGTGCTTCATTAACCTTTGTGAGATGGCTCCCTCTACCTGTTTTTCCACTGTAAATTCATAATGTAATTTACGTCACATTAACAATGTGAACTAAATCGGATTTCACCAATGATTAAATCTTAAGACTTATATGAAGTAGGTGTTCCAGCGAATGAGTCCACCGGCCTCGAAATAGATGGGAGATAACGAAGACTAAAGCAAGAGGGTCTAACAGTTTTCCATCTTGGGATAACATACATCTACAGATCACCAACGTCTTGTTGCCACACCTACATTATTCATTGTAAACATAGACTTTGCTTGAAGTTCAAGGCAGGATTTCGATGGTGACGAATATTATAATTTTTGAAAATGAAGAGATTAATATATTGTGTATTTGAATGAACACCAGAAAATTAGCGACAAAATTGTATAATGATTCATTGAAAAGACATATTATTATATTTTTACAATGTGAAAAAATATCAATATCTCTTTCCTAAGTTTTTTTGCGAATATTCGTTAAGGCCAAGTATCATATCATGATTTTTCTTCTCAGCTAACTTTAAATCTCTATTTTTGAATATTTATTTTATTGGGTTTTTGAGATTTTGAGTTTTTGAGGCTATTGTAACAAAGTAGAACTATTCAACATTAAAATGACATAATACTCGGTATCTCAACACGAAAAATTACTTTACACAGACCAGTGAAAGAAAGATCTTATTAGAGGTAAACTTAGTCTATACTAAAAACATTGATGAACATTGCGTTTTAAATGATACTGAGTTAAACATTGTGTGATGAGAGCTCTGAAGTCTGGGAAGTTGCCATAGGTTGATATTTATGAAAACGAAAAAGTTGCCACTGAAGGGTATTTGTGAGTCGTGTAGAAGATTTTTCTGTGCATCGTTTAACATTGATTTCTGATTCCAAGAACAGCATGGAAATAATGAGCATTAGGTGAATAACAGAAATTATTATAAGGCTTTATCTGTAACATGTACTGATATACGTATAGTGAAAGCTTTATATAAATTTTGAACATTTTAAAACGAGCTTATGCAAACGATGCAAGCAAGGATTAATTAAATCTTTTCCTCAAACATCAACCACTAAAAACTTGGAACTGCTGTGGTTAAGGATACGAAAAAGAATACAGAAATATCTGAATAATAAGCTTTCATAATACATGCTTGATAAATTATGTGTTGCTCTTTAATAGAAATATTTTGTTTCATACGTAATTTCTTATGGTCCTAATTTCCTCTTTCATCCTTTTCTATTCCTGTCTGTGTATAATATGTTTCGAGAAGAAAGTTTTGGTGCAAACAATCTGTAAGTTCCTGCATAAAAATGATAAAATAACTTATATCATATTCTAGTAGTGTTCTAACTAAGAAAGAGAGAGAGAGAAAAAAATATTTACTGTACAGACGTCTAGTGTCAGGAAATGGCGACGGGGAGAAGTCAATCTTCTGGTTGGAACTCAGATAAAGGCTTCTCCAAACATCACGTCTCTAAAAATTCCCATGATAAACAGATAGGTAATCGATAGATTACTAAAAAGCCTCTCCATTATGTAGGCTTTAGTCCTCAATAGCCAAGACCCAGAGAGTTCTCTCTCTCTCTCTCTCTCTCTCTCTCTCTCTCTCTCTCTCTCTCTCTCTCCTTCTCTTTATTTCTTCTACAGGGCATTCTAGTGATTTAAAAAAAATTTCTTGCTCCGCGCAAACTTATATCAAAAGGAGTGAATCAAATTTGACTGTAAGCTTCTGCTGCATCGCTTTTACCATATTGATTTTATCGCTGATTTTCATTTCTCTCTCTCTCTCTCTCTCTCTCTCTCTCTCTCTCTCTCTCTCTCTCTCTCCCCTTCTCAAATATTCACTTTCCTTAGGTATTGACCTCTCGTAGGCCACAGTAGGTGGTGCATCATCCCCTCCACGTTAACCATTGATTTCATGTTGGGCTTGAGTTGTTTACTGACCTCCTCCACTTGATCTCCAGCTGGCTTTACTAATTATGATCTCCTCACCACGATGGAAAGATTCCGCCACATGTAATCATTATGCCAGACCTACAACACCTAATATCAATCCGGTAACATTTCTATTTAGTTAAAATCGGAGCTACTTTACAGCCATAGACTAAATTCTCTGATTCAAAAACTATCATTTCAGTGCTCTCTTTTGTTCTTAATTCTTAGTTTTGTGTTAAGAAAAACTATTGAGATGCCTATCTGTCTGTCCGTCCACACTTTTTCTCTTCGCTCCCATATCTTAAGAATTACTGAGGCTAGAGCCCAGCATATTCGTATGTTGATCATCCACCCTAAAATCATCAAACATACAAAATTACAGCTCTCTAGCTTCAGTACTTAGTTTTTTCATTTAAGGTTAAAATTACCCATGATCGTGCGACTGGCAAATTATAGGTGCCAACAACACAGCCCACCACAGACCGCGGCTGAGAGTTTCATCAGCTGTGGCTGAGAGTTTCATACAGCATTATACGCTGCACAGAAAACTCGATTGCACTGAAGAAACTTCGGCACATTTTTTTACTTTGATTCCTTTCTTTGATGTTTTGAAATAAAACAAGCAGTTATTTTCTAAGGGGCTCTGTAAATCTTATGTAAAATTGAGTTACCTATTTCTAATTGAATGGATGATAGTTATTTATATGCTAGCGTCAATCAATTAGTTATTAGTTCAAAATATTTAAAAGATCATGCATGCAGTTTTAGACGATGGTTATTCATAAAATTATCTGTGTCGAGGTAACTATTCGACTGAGACAAAGCTTTAGGATCTTTCAGTGTTTATTTATAACGAACCCATTATTGCTCATCACTTAGTTAATTATAAATTCATTAAAAAAATAAAAACTCTTTTTGCTCATTACATAATATGGCATTACTTTGCTAATTTCGTCGACCGTAAAAAATATGGAAACAGCGATTGGACACATATCTATACATGCATATACATACATATATAAAATTCCATCTACCCTTGTATGCATAAATGTGTATATATATATATATGTAATAATATATATATATATATATATATATATATATATATATACACATTTCTTTATTAAGAAACGTTACGTGTTTCTTCCGTTCGCTTAATGATGAAAAGACTTTTTCAAACTAATTCCCTACTCAAAACCATTAATTAACTTTAAAATGAGCTGGCTAACCAACCCGAATTACTTATGGAGTTCATTTGCATTACTTTTGCTATGTAACGCACACACACACAAAACAACACAAATATACAATATTATATAATATA
>NC_061107.1:69510717-69520717 GCF_015104395.2 Macrobrachium nipponense
CCTTAATGCATATGTAATCATATTAGTCATTCGCTTCTTATTTTAACACTTACCAAACGACGGGAGGTTAAAGAATTTAAGATAAGTTTTGGTATTATTCTTCAAAGATTACAAAAATATTTGTAGGCAAACGTCAGAAGACCATCCACGAAACCTTTCTTTGAAATGTCATAAAATTGTTTCTTAGTCAACTATGTAGCAGTGATTGCAGTCTCACCTCCCAGTGCATTTTATATGATAAGGATGTATTGGTGAAGTTAACAGTATCAAGTAACAGCAACATTTCCAAAAGCGGTAAGAAATGATTGGTTCGCTCTTCTCTTATTAATTCTGGCATAAGGGCAAGTCTTTCCTTTTCTCTTTAGGGCAAACAGATTAGATGGCCAACGTAGATTATACTGGCATTGTATCAGCATTAACCTGCTACACAGAAACATTAGCCTTCTACCCAATTTCTTTACGAGTGGACCATTTGTGTGTGAATGTGTGAATGACTAGTAGTGTTGAATTGAACAGGGGCCAGATGTGGACCTCTCGGCACGGGGCGACCATTCAAGACGAGGAAAGGATTTACTTTATTACATAATTTTGATTATTCCATGTTGTAATTCAGCTTTGCATCTTCTCCTGTTTAGTTTTCAGAAGCTGGCGCTTTTCTGTCTTTGCTTATCTTTTCCGCCGGTCCTTCAGGTTCTCCTTACTGTCTCTGCATCTCGCTTTTGCTCTGCATTTCGCTTTTCTCAATAGTGGACTGTTAGTGGCAGTCATTCTTGCTTTCATGTTGTCTCAGTGGCGACGTATCTTCTCTTACTTTCATGATTAAAATGAGGAAATCATTTATCTCTCATATCACTATAACCTTCACACCAGCGCTAAAAACAGTGATACAATTCAAGCAAGTGTTTCTTTGTATCTTGTTTGAGTGATAGCAAACTCTTCGCGAGGAACAGTTAAAAAATATTCATCATTGAAAGACACATCGCACCATTGCAGCAAAATTAGATTATAAGGAATACCTTTTCCCGAACAACAAAACATCCAGGCAAATTCATTTTGAACATGGCCTCATTTAAAGCTAGTGTTTAATTGAAGTCAAAGTGAAGAAAACAAATAAAAATGAAGAATTTGTTGTCGAAGTTTCAGTTGTTTGTGAGGACTTTGCAAGTATCTCGTGGTCAGCTGAAATGGCCCTAGTCTAGCTTATGAAATTCACTTTATATCAAGCCTAAAAAGGAGAGGACGTTAAACCAACTCTTCTTAATAGAAGCGAAGCTTAGATGGCCAATAAGAAGGAAAGAAATAAGAATGGTCATACGGGGACAAATTGTATGCATAGAGTATGCGGTACGAAAAGAACTCATACCTTGGGGAAATGGCAAAGGGTCAGTTTAGATGAGAGATGGATCAGAATGCTTAAGAACGTTTGGTAAAGTGGAGAGAATATCGAGTGACAGCTTAGCGAAAAGGGTGTACAATTCGGAGGTGCTGAGCAGGAAGGGAATACCCGGAAAGGGATGGATATATGGCGTGAAAGTGGTCTAAGAAACGAGAGGCTTCAAAATCCACACAAAGAGAGCTAATGCATGACAGATATGCATGGCGCAATGTGTGTGCAGCGGGGTACAGGGCACTGCTGGTGAGCCATTTGTCAATGTGTATGAAACAGTCAACGTCGTGGAAGTGATCGTTTTCTGTTCTTTCATCGGGACAACAAATGGAATAGGAAGTATAAGGAAATTAGAATGCACGCTAAGCAAACTAAACAAAGAATCGTACGTGAATACATTCTCGAATGAAGCCAATCGATAGGAGAAAAGGGCAGAATGAGCTCTGCGTTTCAGCTGCGAGCATCGCACATTAGGCCCGCGAACGAACGCATCTCAAAGAGGGATTCATCTTAGGCCGGTTAAAGCGGACTGTGAATTCTGGAATTCATATTGGAAGGACTGTTTTTTAGTAAACAATATGCAAAGCATCTTTTTGAATGGTAGAGTCCTGTTAAGGTATCGCACTGTCATTAAAGTAAACTTAGAAATGATTTATAAGTAATTCAAGACGCCTCTCCATTCCCTAATAATCGTTTATAACTGTATTTATTATCAACGAATCTTGAATACCCCTTGTTTCCATCTCTGTTTCTCTCAAATCAAGTCAAACTCTCCTGTCTAAATATTTTCTTCAATCAAGTGGAAAATATTTTACACTGAAAGAAAAGGATTTTTCTTTAGTATTTGTTAGTTTTCTGTTACTTTGTTTATTTCTAAATTTGCTTTTTTACTGTTATCCCATAAACTTTCTACTAAAAGCAGATTTTTCTTTTCCTTTTTACATTATGTACTAATATTAAACTCGTTTCTTGAAAAGTGATACGATATCCAAAACTTGGCCTTCAAAAATAAAGAAACACTGAAGATGCTGGAAACTTTATGAACTACTATTTTCATCATAGGGCTTGATATGGGTTACACTGACCTCCTCCACTAAGCCCATGAAAGACGAGACTTTATTTCGACTCCATTACAGACAGGAGGGGTAGGTGTATAATACTCTTCGGGTGGAGGTTATTCGAAACTTATGAATGAATTCGATATTAATGGGTCAATTGTGAACTGATATATTTTGAAAATACAAAGAAAAAGTCCGGAGTAAAATAAGTGCAAATATAATGTTGCTAGCTTAGTAATTAGCTTTCGGAGTGAGGATATCTGATTAGGATTCCAAGTACAAAACTGAATTTTAAGGGATCGAAGTCAAAGGTTATCTATCTTGACGACTTTTTGAATCAAGCCACTGTCAACAACGCAACCGGCCCAAGGAAGCGTATGTTCCAATCATGGTTTGGATAGGCTCTGTTATCTTACATACGAGTAAGATTACCTTGGTTATGATTTACTTTCAAGTGACAGCGAATTCTATAATGTGCATATATATATATAATAAAATAATTATATATACTATTATATATATATATTATATATAATAATATATTATGTTGTGTGTGGTATATATATATACTAATATATTATATAATTATAATATATAATATATATATAAATAGTATGTAATACACACACACACGGCGGCACACACACACACACACACACATATATATATATATATATATATATTATATATATATATCATACATATCATACATATATATATATATATATATATATATATATATATATATATATATATATATATTATTACTCACTTTCATTTATAAATGAATTGTAGACATATAATTCACACGATCGTGTTGCTGATATTATTTATTAATAATAATGCTGACATCTCTCTGTATCCACTATCTTCACTTTGTTATATGCACAGATCTCTGAAAACTTCCCACAAAATTTAATGCCAGAAAATACCAATTTTAATATTGAGGAATAATAGCTCTTAACAATGCTTCAGATTTGACGATGATTCCAAACAATTAGGCCGCATGCACGTGCCAACAGTCTTAACAATGCTCGTCGTAATGAGTAAATTCATGAGAATGTTTCTGTATCTAGAAAATCCATTAGACATTTGCACGCAAAAGACAGTTTCAGGTTTAGGCCATTGATTCAGATGGAATTAATTGCATCTGGCTAAGCGACAATTAGGAAACTGTCATGCGCACTCTAAGACGACTTTCTGTCCTGGGACGTTGGAAGCCAGAGCGGAGCGGAGGAGAGAAAGGTGCGGGACGTTTTTGCTTGTGTTGTTTGGGCGATGGTGCTGGATTCCCGAATTAGGAATGACACTTTTGGAACCTCTGTTCAGAGAAGGATATTTGTCATTCGTCGGGCGTTGAAAGAGGCTGAAACAATCTCACCAAACCATAAACATTAAAATCCTTAAAGTCCCTGTCAGTTGCATTCTGAAACTTTTAAATTTTGTTTTTATTTTTTATTTTTTTGCTGCCGTATGCGTAAATCTCTCTTCTTGCTATTTTGCCTGCTAAGGGACTTTTTACAAAAATAACTTTCTTTGGTACGATGTACATAGAAATAGAAATATGCTCTACATCAAGCTAGACACCCCATCACAGACTCGCACCGACCTATCTTCGTCCATGTTATTATTATTAGATATTTAGGAAGTAGACCCTCTCTCAAGCATACTTTATTAAAAAGTAATGGCTACTTCAGCAGCGTTACGCTTGTAGAGATTCTTCTCTATTTTTCGAATAGCGGCTTTTTCGGTGCTACTTAAACAGGTTAGTTGAGCGCCAATGGAGGTCATTATCAAATACAGGGTCAAAATCGGTGTATAATTTCAATTTTACAGATAAACTATGGGCAGCGGTTACCTGGACAGGGAGAGGCAAGGCCCTTTTTCTTCATCACATCGTCTATTTGTGAGCTAACGACCGTTGTCAATGACCTTGAGCAAGTTTCTATTATGAATTTTGGGTTTACGACAGTACATTGGAAGAAAGTTTATGCGTTTGGACAGAAGATGAACCCAGAAAAGGGTTCAAAAGCCATTGAAAAGTTTTTATAACGTTTCATACGAAATTTCAACGTTTGTATTATTGTGGACCTTTTGGAACATTATTATTATTATTATTATTATTATTATTATTATTATTATTATTATTATTCAGAAGGTGAACCTATTCATGTGGAAAATGCCTACAGAGGCTATTGACTTTAAATTCAAGTTTCAAAAGAATATGATGCTCATTTGACAGAGGAAATGCTGATTTTAAAGAAGGCAATGCAGAAAAAAGAGATGGGTTATTAGAAAAAAAAAGCAAATGACCAAATTAATAAATAAATAGATAAATGCGTAAATAAATTATAAAATGCAAGGTTAATTGCTTTATGGTAGTATGGAGGTTCAAATTGCACAATACATTTATTGCATATTGGTGCTGCTGTTCAGCAAATCTGGTTGTTTTCGCCAAAAAGATAGGATCAGGATTAATTGCGAATGTAAAAGGTCTCAGTTAAAATAAAACTTGTGAAATTGGCATACAAGAAACCACTCACTGTTCGTCGATTTAAGTCTCTGGCAGAAGTAGATATCGACGCCGGAGAACAGTATTCTACTAAAGGGAGGACAAAATAACCTAAAACAATTTACACTGATTTTATATAAATATATGAGGCCTTAGGTACAATAATACCTAACTTTCGTGTAACATTTGCTGACAATATTTGGTATTTCCCAAAAATGGGCTGAGTCAAAAGTTTCACCAAGTATATTGAGCTTCAGGTTCATTTATTAGAATCCCATCTACTTGAAGGGGTGGATGAAAAAGAAAATCTGTACGAGATCTACTAATCAATTATTGTTTTTTCGTTTCACTGGCGTTCAGCCTCGTACCCCACCAGCTACACCAGTTACTAATCAGCTCCATGTGACTTTTGAGAATAAGGGCAGCTTTATTTCTTATAATTGGAGATTTTACTACACCCGCAAGTGTTCCATCATCGTCATGCTGAACAATCTTCTTTTCCCGGCCATGAACCATATCACTTGTTTACACTAATATAAGAACGGGCTCAGAAAACTGCATTGTGGAACTCCAGACACAATAGGTTTCGGTTTTCTAAATATCCTATCAACAACGAGTCGCTGCTGCCTACCTGTATTCTTTGAACATATCCACCCACTCCAAGTTCCGAAGTTTATGAATAAGTGCGCTGTGATTTCTAATCGAAAGCAGCACTAGAATCTATCTGAATTACTCAAAAGCTTTGTCAAGGTTCTCTAGCAAATGGCATGTCAGTTATAGAAGAGCATCATATGCATTTTGACTATCAGTTAACAGTCCGTTTGATTCGAAATTCTATAAATTTCACGACAACTTTGAAAGTCTGCGGACATGCTGCTCTTCGTATTACTTAGCTTGCACTCAAAGGGTAGTTAATTATTGAACTGAAGTCAAATTATTTACTCCGGAGTTCTCAAGTATTCGTGAACGCAACAAAAGATGTAAAATTGGATTTTAATATAAACACTTAGAACACTTTCCCAAGCTCCTTATTCTTTGAATCACTGTTTATTGAACTACTAACACCAAATTTGAATACCCAAACCACCTCAGCAACGCTCTACCTAACGTGGCCTGTGTTTATATCAGTCAGCTTATGTACTATACCTCGTGCAAGTGGTCACGATTTTTTTCCTTCATTTGCTCCTGTAACTTAGTATTTCATTTTAGTTCCAATTTTAAACCTGAATCTGTCTGCATAATTTAGTTTAATGTATTGATCCAGCTTTGAGAGTGAGACAAATGTCTTGAAAGTTAAGCAATAAAGAAATATTATTACAGTGGACGTCTTCTCCTGTCCTTAATCATATATATATATATATATATATATATTATATATATATATATAATATATATATATATATATATATATATATATATAAGAGAGAGGTATCAGATATCCACACCCGCATCCACATTGATAATTTCCTAACATCCGCATCCACGTCCGCATCCTCAGTTTGAGAATACGGATATGAAGATATCACCACCCCTCAGTTTTCAATAGTTCATACTCATACATTGTAGCTAAAAGTAGATTTGTTCTTGCCAAATTTGGCTCTTTGTTTTATTATACAGAATATATGATACACAACTACACATTTCATACAGTATATACTTTACAAGTAGCTCTGTTATAGCATATTTGTTTTATAGCAGATTTGTTTAAATAATTTCATGGCATTTTCAGCAGTTATAATCATAAACGCAGGGTATTGCATTTTTAGGAAACACTCTCTCTCTTTCTCTCTCTCTCTCTCTCTCTCTCTCTCTCTCTCTCTCTCTCTCTCTCTCTTCTCAAAATATAATGAGTATGAAATAACCTTTTATGTTCATATGAAAGTATACACACAAATACATAAATATCACTTATGTTTGTACTTCCAATAGTACATCAAATATGACGCAGTGAAACCTAATGTAGAATTATTTGGCTAAAAATAGTCTTTAACAATTAAATATATCTAAATTATATTGATTTACAAAGTATCCGCATCAGCATCTGCATCGCAAATTTAAAAGATTAATATCAGCGTACACTTCCACATTTGCAAATGTAAATATATTGACATATGCATCTGCATCTGCATCTCCAAATCCCATTTTCAGACATCCGATACGTTTTTCATATAAAGTTAATTATAGTATAGTATCTATATATTAATGTAATATATATAATCTTAAATATATATCTAATATATATATTTATAATATTCTATATCTATTATATAATAATATTATAATATAATATATATACATTATATTTAACATAATATATTACAATAATATATATGTATATGAAAATATATAAATATATATATATATATATCTATATATATATATATCTTATATATATATATATATATATATATATATATATTATATATATATATATATTACTAAAAGGACCTCATTTTTCAAGGACAAACAGTATCCATGCATCAAGTATCCATGAAATGACCAAATAGTTAGGTCAGCTTTATTTATATGTGTGTGCTGGTTTCTTGATCTTTAAACTTGCCCTGCTTCGCCTGTTTGGCCCCGCCCTCGTGACCAATCTATTCGGTCATTTCATGGATATTTGATAATGAGGACTGTTTGTCCCTGAAGGCTTGTAAACTTTTTGACTAAATAACTCTGCTAGATACTGTATATATATATATATATATATATATATATATATATATATATATATATATATATATATATATATAATATACATGTGTATGTGTGCATGTGTATCTTTTTGAAATCATAAAAATCCTAATACATCAATAGCTACTAGCGGTATTGGTATCAATTTATGTTTCTAATACCAGCTGAGTTCTTATATCTGAACACAGGTACGGTTTACGTGCTGGTATGACCTCGGGACTGTGTATTAGGGTGTTCTTAAGTTGCGTCTCAGTAGGTATTCACCTCAGTGCATTTCCCATCAAGAATGTGAGTTAGTGACTTATGATTGTAGATAGAAAAAGTCAAAAGGAGTTTTATGAGCATTGAGAACTTAATAGAATCTGGGTTTTCTTTGCTATAACCGTACGAAAAACATTATTTTGTAATTCACTGCGGTAGGCAATAAATGCAAAATAAATAAATAAAATAAAAAAAATAAAAAAACAAAGTAAACTTTAGTAGGGGAAGCAAGTTTGTTTAGACCATTACAAATTTTTGCAGTGTCACTTTGGCTGTTAATTAGAAAAAAAAAAAATCAAAGGTTCACAGAGACAGCGGTTCTGCGCTGGCAATTGTTGGACAGTGGAATCAAAGTAAAATAATGCTGTTCCTGCGATGTGTAACAAACTTTGGACGAACCTGGGAGAAACTCTGTGTCGAAACACGCACAGTCAAATATCTTTACAGAGAAAAGGTTCATTTTAGATATATAGTAGAATGCTATATATTCAGAACCGAGACGCTGCACTGGAATATAATTTTCATAGTTAGCCGTCATAACCCTTCAACCAGAGAAAATCCATACAGAACTTTGTATGTAACTGATCCAGCTTAAGATTTAACTCTAGTTTAATTTCCTGGAATTACCTCTGATGATTAAATACCTTATTTATATTTATAGGTATATATTAATTTTATCATTACCCTCATGAATATGGCTATCTAGATGCATAAAGGTTTAGGTACTCCACTTAATATTATCTCTTTGCACTTGCAAAACTTGTAAATAAACATTCTATTTTATATAAATATGAAGTATCAATGAATGGGCTTTACGAGAGGTCTGATGAAAATAAAAAGCAATAGTACAGAAAACTAACAGAACATAGTAGGGGACAACTGTGCCATTGAACAATATAATTTTACCTGGAAGTTCCTAAGAATAAAGGAAATCTCTATATTGTAAATTACTCATGTCATGTAATTTAACAAAAGCAAACTATAATATTGATAACTGTATATGACAAAGTGGCTGATGAAAAGATGACATCATTCAGTTTCCTGGGTCATACTGGAGAAAGGATTTTCTTATATGACCCTATAAGGAAACATTTGAAGTGGTTTTTCATACGGATATTGCAGCAAGAAGGCAAATTGTTCTCCAAATGATAAAAGAAAAGGCTGACTGAAAAGAATATGCAATGTCGTTTTGGTGATGAAACGACAGCTTTGCAACGTGGAAGGGAGCTCTCCGGACTAATATTTTTGGAATATCTGTCACAGTATATCGACGAAAGACTAGTGAGAAAGAAACTCAGAAAGGGAGACGTAATGACTGAATCGTCAAGCAGTGACGAGGAAAGTATCAGTCAGAATTCTAATAACAGAAAAGGAATAGGTTGAGGAGGGAGTGTTAATGGGAGAAATCCGACCGAAGGAGATGCTAAGATTAAGGCATTTTAAGTCAAAAGTGAATGTTTGCATTATAATAAAGAAAAAAGTGGATCCTTATAGTTAATTTTACCTGTGAGATTTATATCTAAAATGGACTATTTAACAATGCGGATACCACACAAGAACACAATTAATTATTAACGAAAACTAAGGTTTAATTTCTCCAATAAAATGAAAATATCTTTTCAGTTTTACGAGTAAGTACACTTAAAAATCTGTGCTATTTCGAATTTTCTATCCTCTGAAAATAAGATATTCTGTCACTCATTCAATTTCTTTTAATGGTATTTAAAAAGTAATTCTTGTATTTCTGGTGGCTGTCGTAGCAAACTGGAATGGAACGCAATCCCTCCGAGAATCCCGCCACCCCCCCACCCCCCCCCCCTCTCTCCTCTCTCTCTCTCTCGTCTCTGCTCGTCTCTCTCTCTCTCTCAGTGGTGCGGAGTATGTACACATTGTGACATCGTCTTTGATGTCGTCCGTTTAATCAGACGTGCAGCAAATTTTCATCGCCGCTGAATAGCCGCTTGCGGATGTGATAGGGAGATAGCCACCTCTTGTCACACAAGAGCTCTCTCTCTCTCTCTCTCTCTCTCTCTCTCTCTCTCTCTCTCTCTTCTGCATGTGTGTGTGTGTGTGTGTGTGTATTTTTTG
>NC_061107.1:69528217-69538217 GCF_015104395.2 Macrobrachium nipponense
GAGGTTTATTTGGTGACCCTTTTAAATGAAGATACGTGGTATCTATTAAATGTATAGACATTTCCTTTTTTTTTCAATTATTCTTAGCTATACAAAGTTTTGCTTAGTAATTAATTTGCATTTCAGTTGAAGTTAGGTCAGGGAAAAATATAATTATGCTTGATATTGCTTATCTTATATACCAGAACCAGCAAGGTCAAACCAGTGGTTGGATGGAGAGATCCAAAAAGACCCCAAAAGTGGCCCCCTGCTGAGCTTTGTCAAAGTGCAAAGACGGCGGTTTCACAGAGGAGTAGGTGATTAGAATATGTTCAAGAAAAGTAAAGTCATTTGCCAGCATTTATCAGAGAACTTACTCAATTTGTTTAATGGTTTGTTCCTCATTGCAAATGCTGGAATGTCAGTTTTAAAAGGAATCAGCTACTCGGTCTAATACGACATAAAGGATAGCCACAATTGAGGCCACTGATTGTAAATGCTCATTACAGGAAGCCAGGTATCCCCTAAAAAGGTAAAATTTACATGGACAGCGCAAAAAGACAAGAATTATGGAACAAGAACGCGACATATCCTAGGCTACATAGTGAAACCGAGGAATTGTGATGACTTATATTCAAATTGTTGAGCACAAATCCCATTTAAAGAGTGGAAGAAGACAGAAGTATGACAGGGAATCCAAAAAGGATCGAGAGGTGCATCACTTAATTGTGGGGTTTCAGAAATAAGGTTCTAGACAGCAACGAAAGAAAGGTTTGAGAAGAAGATCCCGATATTTGCATAATTTAGGGTGGAAAATGTAAACTTCCAACCAGAATGCAGAGGTCAAAACAAACAAGGTGACCTGCCAATTTAATGTCTAAAGACAAACTCATAAAGCCAGGGATGTCTTTTACCCCATTATACAGGAAATTTAGTTTCTGTTAGTATTAAGAAACTCCTTGAAAGCAGAGTGTAAATAAATCTTTAAATTGAAATGTATCCAAGAAAACAGTACGATTAGTTATCTTTTATGAGTAGTTATTAATGTTAATCGAAAAGAAAATATATCTATTTCCTTTTCATTTCTCAATATACGAATTGCATGTTGCTCGATTTTTCATGTATTAACTTCAGTTCTGTCTCACAGGGCAAAAACATTGCCAAAAATTTTATTTGCTGAACTCTTAAACTTCTCTTGAGTAATAATCACAACAAGTAGCTATCGTACTCTAATGGTGTTCATAAATAAGCAAACCTTAAAAAGATCGGGCCACTTCGTATAACAATTTCAGGAAAAGAATGATGTGCCTATCATGAGTCATTTGAGTGTCCAAGAAATGATGGGAACACATTATTTTTTCCTACGGCTATTCCTACGTTACCTTCGTAGAAACTAATTACCGCCTGCACACTCATCTTCGTTTCTTTGAACACATCTAAAACTGCAAAAGGAAAAGGATGCATGTGTTATCCATAAAAAAGGGGGGGAAATAAAAAGAAAAAAAAAATCCTGCTCGTCTTGCAACCTTTGGAGTGGAAGATTGATGCGTAAGATAAGGTTGGCAATGACAAATTTGAAAATGATGGCGAGAGAACAAGCTTTTGAACAAGATAACGTCTGCTGCAATAAGGGGAATGTTCATATAGGAGCTGGGACAGGACTTGGGGAGGAGAGGGAGAATTGGTAATGGTAGAGAGGAGAGGGGGGACTGGACTAAAAGGGAAGAAGGAGAGGGTCGCTGCTGGAAGAAGAGTGAGGGAATGGGGGAGGCGTAGTAAGAGTGGAGGAGGCTGGAACTAGTGAATCCGGATGGAGAAAGGGATATGATGTTGATGAGATGAGAAGGTAGATTGTAGCATCGGTATCAGAGGCTTTTCATCATGACATCAAGAGGAAATTGTCTTTATTGTAAGATTACATATCCTTTTCTGCGTTTTTCGTTTAATTCTCTCTCTCTCTCTCTCTCTCTCTCTCTCTCTCTCTCTCTCTCTCTCTCTCTCTCTCTCTCTGCGTAGGCATATGCAAGAAGCCTGATATTACTTGTTCCCCTAAACATAACGAAACACATTAGACTCTTTCGCGGCCTAAGGTCTTAATTGTTTTTTCTCACTATAACTAGCCATAGTTGGATAATTCAAGTGCAAATACGTTATGCTGACAATAAATAGGAATAAAACATTTGAATATCATCAACAAGAAAGTCGTGTAGAAAAACTGAATTTTTGAAAGAGGATGAAGTGCTGTTCATCTCTTCCGCAGGCATTTATTTACTTAAAAAACGAGATGATATCGATCGAAACATAAAGAGAACATTGACTTTAGGTTGATATATCAAACTTTTTTTTCGTTATCCAAAACTGACATTGAAGATTGTGATAAGTTTCTATATGGTTCTTGCGTGTGTTTACATTACAAACGAAGCTAAAATAAATCTAAGTTACTTGTTACAAAATTAACATAACTGTCGTTCATCAAGTGTTGTTTACATGGATACTTTACGATAAGACTTCTTTATGAACTCTGAGACCCTTGAATCCCTTCATTACATCAGCTGAGTGATCAAAGCGAGAGAGAGGCTCACGGCGCACACACAGAACAGATGGAATGATTGGTGCTGCTCTTGAGTGGGAAACACTTCACGTAACTAATCGCGGCCGAAAGACATCTTTTACAAACAAACACCCAACTCACATGTTCTCTCTCTCTCTCTCTCTCTCTCTCTCGTCTCTCTCTCTCTCCTCTCCATCTCTCTCCCTCTCTCTCTACTATATATATCCTATATATATATATATTATTTATAAGATATATATATATATATATATATATATCATAGATATATCGCGCACTCACACACACCACACACAAATATATATATTATATATAGATATATATATAGTATTATATATATATATATAATATATATATATAATATATATATTATATATATATATAGAGAGAGAGAGAGAGAGAGAGAGAGAGAGAGAGAGAGACATCTGAGTTGGGTGTTTGTTTGTAAAAGATGTCTTTCGGTCGCGATTAGTTACATATTCATATACTTGTATACATTAAAAAAGAGATGACCTCGAGTTATTATATGTAGGCGGGAATATGAATGGTTCAGTGTAAAAGTGGGATAGTGAATGGAGTTTGCCGTGGCTGAATTTTGGAGCTGAAACAGTACTAATTGTTGGTAATGAGTAGAAGCTGCAATGGCTTATAAATGCATTCGAGAATGTTCATCAGAGGGAACATTATTAACAATATGAGCGTTTAAGGAATTTATGAACCGGCGACCCGAATATCAGTGATGATGATAAAGAAAGGTACTGTAGGTCTATGCAGATATTTGTGAGCAAAAGTACCTGGTTGTGGTTGCTAAACGAATAATCGGGTCACAGAAGAAAATGATGAAGTAAGAAAAGGCTTGGAAAGAAACGCGTGTCCATGGAAACCAAATTAGGAAATTTTAAAAAGAAGGTTGACTCAACTCTCATAAGTAGAAATCATTACAAATCAGAGGAAAGAAAGGAAAATGCTGTTAAAATTGAGATTACTGGGTTGTGCGCTTCAGGTGGAAATAGAATGATAAGAATGGTTAGAAATGTGTAGCAAAGTTGTGGTAACAAAAGTGGATCTGATTTCTGAGATGGTTTGGTCACTTGGATACAGTGTAAGACAATGACTAATGAAAAGAGTGAATTTGTCTGAAAATCTGCAATGAATGAAATAAGGAGAGCAAGATGATGCTTATTAGCTCAGTTAAATTCAAAGGAAAAGGTGTTGTTATTCAAGAATCACAGGTATAAACGAAATAAAGGTACGTGGTGTTTTGTGTGTGTGTTTGTGTGTGTGAAAAGGGCCTGAAGTGTTATTGATGACACCGGTGTAGATTTACGAGACAATGATTAACTGATAAAGCAGGTAAAGATAGTAACCGTTTTTTTATTAAAGAATAGCCACACTTTACGAGGGGAAGACTTATTGGTAGTGCGTGCAGTATGCAATAAGACAAAGGATAGGCAGGACACGTGGTACCCACTGACTTACAGCCGAAGACCAAGTTTTTGTGCCGAGATGTGCTGTGCTACTGTGCACTTGAGGAACGAAAATTATTATCTCTTCTTATTGAATTGCTAATTACCTCATTCTTCATATATATCACGCAAACAAAAGGGATTTGCTATGCCTTTATGCCTGAACTTTCTATGAAAGCACAAAAACTGACAGAAGGTGGTTATATGGAAGTTTAAATTTACTTTAGAGATAAAATCCATCCTCATAATATTTGATTCCATAGACAGAAACACGCATACATACCCTAAGAGACACATACATGAGCGCACACACATACATACACACACACCCACACACACATTATATATATATATATATATATATATATATATATATATTATATATATATATATATATATCATCATATCACAGTATCCAGAAAAATAAGAGACAGGGTGTAGGTCCTGACCGGTTTCGGCTTTATTTTCAAGCCATTGACAAAGAACTGATACATAGTATTAGAATTCACAAATATATATACTACAGAGACAGTACTGACAAACATACACACAACCGTTTGAGACTGCAGATCCACCCACAGGCAGGTGTCAAGGTAGGAGTGGCTTTCAAAAATCATTTGGCTAAAATTTACAATAAATTCTCAAGGGAAACTACCGCTTAGGGTCCGACCGTAGGAGACAACAAGTCCACACCTGACAGGTGTCAGGGAGGTAGGGTTGAACAACTCATTACCCCTACTGCCCCCTTTACTGTGTTTACAAATTTCAGTTTCTTGCCTGTATTACGCATCTTATCTATCTCCTCATCTATATATTCTGGGCTACATACCCGTAGTGCTCTTAGAAACATGGATGCAAACACTGATCTTTTAAACTTATTGTTTTGTCCAGAATAGAAATGTACATAGGAAGAAATATTAGTAGGTTTTCTGTACACACTATACTTAAACCCACTACTATTTCTCCGTATGAGGACATCCAAAAAGGGTAGGCATTCATCTTTTTCTATTTCCATAGTAAATTTAATTGATGGTACTAATTGATTTAACCTGGCAAAAAAGTTATTTACATCTTCGTTCCCTGGCCATACACAAATTATGTCGTCAACATATCTAAACCAAGGTAGACTACGTGGAATTATATTGTTTAAATTTTTTTTTTCAAAAAATTTCATATATAAATTACTTAGCACTGGGGACAGAGGTTTTCCCATTGCCATACCAAAATTTTGTGAGTAGAATTTTCCATTGAATTCAAATTTACAGTCTTTAACACATAATTTTATCAGTTCAATTAAGGTGCTTTTAGAAAATGGAATATCCAGTTGTTTGTTTTCTAATAATTCCGATAGAAACCCCAATAAATCATCAATAGGCACTTTTGTGAATAGAGAGATACTACATCAAAGCTCACAAGTTTCGATTCACTATTAACTTGTACACTATTTAGTTTATCTATCAAGTCCACATTATTCTTAATATTGGCATTAGAGATGTTACCTACCAATGGGTTAAGGATATCCACTAAATATTTCGCTAATTTATAAGATGCAGAACTTACTGAGCTGATAATTGGTCTGGGAGGGAAGTTTGTTTTATGGGTTTTTATCGTACCATACATATACGGTATAGCTATGGAGAGGTCACACACACCTTCTTTATAAGGCTTTCATTACCTTTTAACAGATTTTTCACTTTTTATTGAAACTACTATTCACACTTTCTATCGGGTTCTTATTTAATTCTTTATTATAAGTGCTATTATCACACAAAAGACTTTCCATTTTTTCTATGTGTTCATTTTTGTTTAAAATTACTAGGACGCCTGATTTATCTGCTTTTGTCATGTGCATATCTTTATCTTTTTCAGTTCATTGATGGCATTCATAAATCTTTTGGGTACGCGTGTGGTGTCTGACGTTTTCATACTTCCATAAATCACTCCCTTGATTATGTTGACCTCTTCACTAGTTAAATCACTATATCCTTAACCCATTGGTAGGTAACATCTCTAATGCCAATATTAAGAATAATGTGGACTTGATAGATAAACTAAATAGTGTACAAGTTAATAGTGAATCGAAACTTGTGAGCTTTGATGTAATATCTCTATTCACAAAAGTACCTATTGATGATTTATTGGAGTTTCTATCGGAATTATTAGAAAACAAACAACTGGATATTCCATTTTCTAATAGCAACTTAATTGAACTGATAAAATTATGTGTTAAAGACTGTAAATTTGAATTCAATAGAAAATTCTACTCACAAAATTTTGGTATGGCAATGGGAAAACCTCTGTCCCCAGTGCTAAGTAATTTATATATGGATTTTTTTAAAAAGAAAATTTTAAACAATATAATTCTACGTAGTCTACCTTGGTTTAGATATGTTGACGACATAATTTATGTATGGCCAGGGAACGAAGATGCAAATAACTTTTTTGCCAGGTTAAATCAATTAGTACCATCAATTAAATTCACTATGGAAATAGAAAAAGATGAATGCCTACCCTTTTTGGATGTCCTCATACGGAGAAATAGTAGTGGGTTTAAGTATAGTGTGTACAGAAAACCTACTAATATTTCTTCCTATGTACATTTCTATTCTGGACAAAACAATAAGTTTAAAAGATCAGTGTTTGCATCCATGTTTCTAAGAGCACTACGGGTATGTAGCCCAGAATATACAGATGAGGAGATAGATAAGATGCGTAATACAGGCAAGAAACTGAAATATCCAGATAATGTACTAAACAATGCATTAGAAGTGGCAAAAAAGACCATGTATCAAAACCAAAAAGAACCTTACAACAACAAAAATTTGCTTGTACTACCTTATAATAATAATATGAAAAATATCCCACATCTCCTGAAGAATTTTGGAGTTAATGTAGTTTTTAAAAACAATGAAACAATGAAACAGGTACATTTTAAGAACTCCCCCAACATAGATAAAGGATGAGTATATAAAATCCCGTGTAAGTCTTGTGACAACTTTTACATTGGTCAAACGGGGAAGCATTGGAAAAAAGAATAGAACAACATAAACAATGTGTGAGATATGCACAGGGAAATAGTGGTATATTTGTACATGTTAGTGAGAACAATCATGCTATTAACTGGGGAAGGGCAAAAAAGCTGGTGTGTTCTAATAATGCATTGGAAAGGAATATCATTGAATCTAGTTTTATAAAAGAAAGTTACAACAATAATATGAACATCAGTCAAGGAATATATAAACTTGATCCTTTAATATCAAAAGAAATTTGTAGACTGTTTAAATTTTTAGGTAGGCTGTAGAGATATATGGAAATAGGATTATTATATTTGTAAACACAGTAAAGGGGGCAGTAGTGGTAATGAGTTGTTCAACCCCGCCTCCCTGACACCTGTCAGGTGTGGACTTGTTGTCTCCTACGGTCGGTGCCCTAAGCGGTAGTTTCCCTTGAGAATTTATTGTAAATTTTAGCCAAATGATTTTTGAAAGCCACTCCTATCTTGACACCTGCCTGTGGGTGGATCTGCAGTCTCAAACGGTTGTGTGTATGTTCGTCAGTACTGTCTCTGTATAATATATACTTGTGAATTCTAATACTATGTATCAGTTCTTTGTCAATGGCTTGAAAATAAAGCCGAAACCGGTCAGGACCTACACCCTGTCTCTTATTTTTCACCTGTGGGATATGTGTGTAAACGAATCACGTGCTAAAGTGATTATAATCACACACACACACACACACACACACACACACACACACACACACATATATATATATATATATATATATATATATATATATATATATATAATATTTATATATATATATATATATATATATATATATATATATATATATATTTGTGATGAGTGTGTTTATGTCCTTGTATCTGCATATTAGTATTTTCGTATTTGAAGATACTTGAACGAATATCCTCTTGAATCTCAATTCATTACGATGATAGTCCGTTATCTTAGTATATCAAGAGGTTTCGTGTTACAATGCTCGTTTCCTGCGTCCTTCAAATCTCTCTACTGTAATTGCTACACTTCTGGTCGTATATTCAATTTCCAGTTCCGTACTTTAACACGAAGTTCTTCTGCCTTTCAGTGGCATTACACAGATTTCGCAATACTGCAACACACCTCCATCTTATCGTAAAAAAGTGTTGCTGAGTATTTGGCAGTTCAGATGCTTCTAACCGTGAAATACTCGTATATTGCTGGTGGACCTATCTCTTTTGATTTTTGCTGTATACAGTCTCCAACACTCTTTCGGGGCATAAGCCAGAAAGCAGTTCTTCTGGTGGTATGAATATGGATCGCCACTGATGCTCTTAATTTTGGCGTCGAGTTGTGTTGCAGGCTTCGCTAATAAAGGTACTTTTGCTATAGGAATTCTTTCGCTAATATATAAATTCTATTCTATTATCTTGTAGTGACTATGTTTTATATCTAGTAACTGTCTCTTGCTTGATTGGCATTTTTTGAAATTCTAGACTCCAGCAGAGGGCTTCTTCTAGGTTTAATCTTTTTCATTACCTCTTTTTATCTCCAGCTACCATTTTGTTCTTTTTATTCAATAATAACTTGATGTTGTACCCTTTTTTACTATTATTATTATTATTCAGAACATAAACCTAATTCATATGAAAATAGCCCACAACGGCCATTGACTTGAAATTCGTAGATTTCCGTTTAATGTCAAAATTATGCAAATTATTTAATTTCCAAATTATTAATAAAATGCTTGGGTGATAATGAAAACAAAAACTTCTGTCACTATTTGCCATGTTAGAAGCCAATATGCCTCTGAGCACATGAGCAAATAACGTGACTTTAGTTTCTGTGTAGGTACTATTTTTTTTTTTTCTTTTGAGATTTCTATGATGAAATGTTATATCCCAAACTTTCCTCCCGGCTGTCAGTGCTTTCATTATAGTTAGATAATACTGATTGCAACCAATGAAAGGGAGTGTTAGCTCTCTTATTTTAAGTAGTTTACGACGTTAAGAATCTCCGCTCCCGTGACTTTCAAAGAGAAATGATTATTTGTTCAGAGTTACTTTAAATGGAAAGCTGGTTAGGATGAAGCGTCAGATACAGCTTTGGTTTGTCCGAGAGATACAGATATCAGTTGTTCGCCGCTGCGTCCCCAATGGCAGACGGATCAAGTGCCAAAGTCGTCCGTTGATCCCAGCGATCACTTAAGAACAAGAAATTGGGCACAACCATTTAACCAACATTACAGGAGGTGAAGCCATCGCTGCCATCTTGGAGTAGTAGAAATGTTCAATGCGCTTATCAAATATTCTGTAATTTAACCCTCTTAGGAATAAGACAAAATTTTGAAACTTGACATAAGTGAAAAACATAAGTTATGATCGATAAAAGTATCATTCAAAACATTAATAACTGCTTCTTTATATTTTTTGCAGTTAAGTAAATCTGAAATGCTTACATGAGTTTAAGTCGTGATTTGAAAAAGTTAAGCTGTGATGAAATTTTTTATTTTTAGGACAAAGCACGTCACCGAGGCGACAAAAAGTTAAATCTTTTGAATTTATATGTATATATATATATATATATATGTATATATATATATATACATATATATATATATATATATATATATATATATATATATATATATATATATATATATATATAACAGTGAATAAAAGAGGGTACTACCGCTCCACATAGCAATTATTAAACAATCATAGTAGTTAAATCTCATCAATTATCAGAAAAAAAAGAAAAAACTTGAAACAATTAGTGATGTAGCAGGTTCGTTGTAAAAAGAGAACTGTTATTTAAAATCCTAAAATAAAATTAAAAGGATAAGACATTGTTTGCCCTTAGTCACTGATGCATTAATAATAATTTCGTTCTCCCAGCAGGCCATGAATAAAAACTTCATTATAAATTTTAAGAAACACTAAACAACCAACAAATAAGTAATTTAACGTAAACTTTAAAATACA
>NC_061107.1:69543217-69548217 GCF_015104395.2 Macrobrachium nipponense
ATTGCTTATCATTGCACATTTAATTAATTTAACCACTTGTGATTGATTTGCATTTACTTAGAATTCTTTTCAAGTTTTATTATTGTTTAGCACTTGTGAATTAATTTCAAATTTTCAATTATTGCCTAACACTTTTGAATTTTGATTGAATTAATTTTCTTGAATTTTGTGATAAATTAATTTTGATTTAATTTTACTTAATTTGATTCAAGAATTAATTAAAACTTTACTTTGTTTTCAAGTAACAGTAATTTTCCCTGATATTGTGAATTTCACTTATAAATTTTGAATTTAATAATATAAATTTTTGTATTTAAAATTTTTAAAATATAAGTGTTTTCTTTATCTTACACCAGTATAAATATATATAATTATGATTATATTCATGTTAGGTAGAAACATAGAGTGGTAATTGATTTGCTTTCCTTCAATTTAATTGAAGTGACTTAGAACCAGGGAAGTACTTAGACTTTCTGAAATCAGGGAATACTTAGAGTTTTGAAAGTTGTTGATGGAGTGATGCCCTTTGATTAATTTAATTACTTACAAGATTACCTCACACTGTTTTGATGAACTTAGTCTGATTTTCTGCAATACTGGTAAGTGTTAAGGGATCACTGTTTGCCTTTAGTGTATTCAGTCGTTTAAATGTGTTATGAGGGTTCAGGTGTTTGGCTTTTGGTGAGGAATAATATTTGATGCATGGTAACCAGATACTTGGCACTTCGTACCTATTATTTAATGGTGCCCAGAGACCCGGGAAAGCAGATTTCATTATCACTCTAGAATATACTGTGGTGTTAGGAATATATTTTTTGTTAGGAGAGTGACCATATAGTTTTGTTTGCATTTATTGTATTGAATTATAAGTTGATAACTTAGAGGAAAATGGCTCAGTTCAATGTTCAGGAATTTTTAGCAGCTCCTTCCGTCCAAGTTTTGTCTGAAACCACTCTGTCTAGAGCACAGTGGAGCGCTTTAGCAGAGGCATGTGGTGGTTATGTGTCTACTAGTATGGTAAAGGCACAAATAAGATGTATTGCTATGGAATCATTGATAACTCTGGTAGAATAACTGATGAAGATGAGTTAGAAATTGGCTCAAGAGTTGTTGAATATCCACGTGCTGATCTCATAAATAAGCAAGCAGAAAAGAAAGAGAAAAGTGATGCAGAGTTAGAGCTTAGACGCATTGAAGCAGAAGAGAATTTGATTAAGCTAAAAATGCTTGCTGAAAGAGAGAGAATGCAAGCTGAAAGAGAAGAATAGACAGGGAAAAACAAGAAAGAAGAGAAAGAGAAGAAGAAAAAGAAAAAACAGCAGAAGAGGAAAGAGAAATAATAAAAGAGGAAAGAGAAATTGCAAGACATGAAAGGGAAATGGAATTAATAAAAGCTAGATCCACATTACCTGTAACACCGTCTAACCCTAACCAAGTAATCAAGACCCTGTATTTGATGTAGTGAGAGTACAGAAGTTAATCCCTAAGTTTACTGAAGAAGCTCCAGATGAGTTTTTTTGATCACTTTGAGAAAGTGGCTTCAGTATGGGATGGCCAGAGGATAATGGTCAGTTTTTTGCTACAAAGTGTCTTGATTGGTAAAGGGAGAGTGCTTATCTAGCCTTAACAGCTGATCAGTGTAAAGACTACAAAGTACTTAAACACAGTGTGCTACAAGTTTACCAGATGACCCCAGAGTACTACAATGAGAGATTCAGAAATTTAAGAAAAGATGAGAAGGGAACCTTCTTAGATTATGCTTACAAAGTGAGAAGGTGTTTCAAACGTTGGGTAGAAGCTGCTAAAGTTAAAACTTTTGATGAGTTAGAAGAGTTACTTGTTCTTGAACAGTATCTTAAGGGAATTCCTGAACATATAAGAGCTTATTTAAGAGAGAGAGAAGTGAAGAAACTTGACAAAGCCGCTACACTTAGTGAAGATTACAATATAATCAGTAGCAAACGTAATTACAATGTCAAGTACCAGAGTCAAACAACGCCCAGGTTTTAAGTCTATCCAAATAACAGAACAAATTAATGGGAAACCTACAAGTGATACTACCAAGAGTACACAAGGTAATACAACTCAGCAAACTAATGTGAAATCCTCATCCAGTTTTTCAAGACAGTTACAGAAACCTAATGTTGTCTGTTTCAAGTGTGGAAGAGTAGGACACTACAGTCAAGAGTGTTACCGGAATCAACAGCAGTCAAAACCAGTTAGTCAAGTTGTGAAACAAACTACGAAGAGCAGTGTGGAAAGAATCAGCTCCAGAGAAGAATGAAACTAAACAAGCTGATGTTTAGCAACCAGTGGAAATGTTACCTCAAGCAGTGAGTGGGTTAAGCAGTGTGGAGGCTTTTAAGCCATATATCTATGAGGGTATGCTGTCAACTCAAGAAGGAAGTATGCAGGTACCAGTCAAGATATTACGTGATACAGGGATTGTAACCATAGTGTGGTAGTACGTGGTTCTCACCCTCAGTTTGAGAAGAGTCTCACAGGAGATTCAGTTATTTTGAAGGGTATAGGAGGAGAGGAAGTAACTCCTATATGCCGCTTCACCTGTCATGTGATTGGTGACGGAGGGAATGTTGATTTTGCTGTAAAGGACTCACTGGCTGTGGAAGGTATATGTTCTGTTGGGGAATGAAGTTGGTGGTGTGCCATTTATTCCTTCTCCTGTAGTGGACAGACAAACCTTGAGGATTAGTCCTACAGAAGAGTTGGAGAAGAATAACCACCTGTTTCCTAGTTGCGTAACTACCAAAGAATATGAAGAGGACTACGACTGTAAGTGAAGAAAACTGAGGATTTACACACCAAGAAGGATCAGTGAAGGATCTTTGTGCTTAGAAGAATATTCCAGGGAAGTGAAGTTTCCCATAGTGCTGACCAGGAAGAGATTCCCAAGAAGATGAAGAAGACGACGACGAAGAAGAAGAACCTGATGTTCCTGAAGAGACTCCGAGTAGTCAAAGTGTTGCTGAAGACAGTAGTGAAAACTACAGTAGCTGAGTTAGCAGATATTGAGAATTCAACCTTTGAGTTGGTCAAGTGACAAAGAGAGAAGCTGATGGACTTGCAGAAGAAGGATGCATCGTTAACTGATTTGTTCTTTCAGATTGTTGATCGAGAAGAGATGCAACAAACTCTACCTGTTACTATCTGAAGGAAGGTTTACTGATGAGGAAGTATAGACCTACAGATATACCAGGAGATGCTGAATGGGGCGAATATCATCAAATTTTGATTCCATATCCATTGAGAAAGCAAGTGATTGCAGTAGCTCATGAGTCTGGACATATGGGAATCAGGAAAACTGTGGAGAAGATCATGAAATATTTTTTTCTGGCCTGGACTTCACAGAGATGTTAGCAGGTTCTCGTCGTGAGTGTTCATACCTGCCAGATAGCTGGAAAACCGAATGAAACCATCAAGAAAGCCCCCTACAACCTATAGAAGTTAGAGGAGAACCCTTTAGCAAAGTGATTATAGACATGGTTGGACATTGCCGAAGACAACGAAAGGAAAATGAGTATTTGTTGACATTAATGTGTCCTGTGACAAGTATCCAGAAGCAATCCCTGTTAGAACATATCTGCCAGATAGTTGCTGAAAAACTTGTGGAGTTTTCTCAAAGTTTGGAATACCAGAAATAGTACAAAGTGACAGAGGAACAAACTTTACTTCAAAGTTATTCCAGGATGTGATGAATTTGTTAGGAGTGAAAAACAAACAGTTATCCCACTGCCTATCATCCAGAAACTCAAGGTGCCTTGGAAAGGTTCCACCAGACATTGAAAAGTATGCTGACAAAGTATTGTTCTGAGTCAGGAAGAGAATGGGATGTTGGTTTACCATTAATGTTGTTTGAAGTTAGGAGTGCTTACCAAGAAAGTATGGGATGTTCACCTAATGAGATGATTTTTGGAAGAGAAGTGAGAGGACCGTTGAAGATTCTTGCAGAAAATTGGGAAGAAAATCAAGAGGAAAGCCAAGCAGAGTATGTGAAGAACTTAGGGAAGAGGTTGAAAGAGATTAGAAAATTCTCTTTAGAAAACTTGAAAATGAGTCAAGAGAAAATGAAAGGAGATTGATGCTAAGACTAAGCTAAGAAGTTTTAGTGTTGGTCAACAAGTGTTAGTGTTCTTACCTGTCAAGAGATTCCCCTCACTAATAAATTT
This sequence comes from Macrobrachium nipponense, assembly GCF_015104395.2. NCBI lineage: Eukaryota > Metazoa > Arthropoda > Malacostraca > Decapoda > Palaemonidae > Macrobrachium > Macrobrachium nipponense. The sequence continues at coordinate 69,547,405 of NC_061107.1, forward strand.
CAAGGTCCTTACAAGATAATTCAAAAGTTAAGTGATAGAACTTATGTGATTGAAACACCAGAAAGAAGAAGAAGACAAAGGAAGATACATGTGAACCTCTTGAAACCTTATTTCTCAGAAACTAAAACTGAAAATGTGTCAGTAACCAAGACAACTTTATCTACAGAAGACGATGATGGCTACGAATTGGGAGCTGTAAGCAAGATGAATAATTCTTCAATTTGAAAATTTGGAGGATAAACTGAAACATCTGAGTGTTGAACAAGGTGAAGACTTAAGTGACGTAATTAGAAGTTTTCCAGAAATTTTTTCAGATGGTGCCTAGACGTACTGATCTGACCAAGCATGAAATCAAGATTCAAGAAGATGGAAAACCTTTCAAGCAAAGAGCCTATCGCTTATCACCGTATCATCGAGATGTTTTTGAAGAAAGAAGTTGAATATTTGCTGCAACATGGATTAGCAGAACCCAGTTCAAGTCACTTCAGTTCTCCATGTGTGTTGGTGAAGAAACCAGATGGTTCATTTAGGATGTGTACTGATTATAGGAAGCTGAATTCCATCAGTGTGGCTGATAATTATCCTTTGCCTCTTATAGATGAGTTTACTTGATAATATTGGGCAAGCCAAGTTTGTTTCCAAGATAGACTCGTTGAAAGGATATTATCAAATTCCCTTAGATGAGAATGCGAAGCTGCTGTCAGCTTTTATTACTCCTTTTGGACTATATCAGTATACTGTTCTGCCGTTTGGTCTGATGAATGCACCCGCAACATTTCAACGAGTGATGGATCAACTGTTAGGATCAATAGA
>NC_061107.1:69553217-69588217 GCF_015104395.2 Macrobrachium nipponense
TAGTCTAGACGCTGTGATTTCATAATACAAATAAACTAACGTAAATAGCTGCCTATGTATTAGATGGCCATTTATATTTCCTAGCGTTCGTTGCACATACCTTTATTATGCTATAAATCCATACACCAATATTTTCTCTAGTCCGAGCTGTCTTTATAGAGAAAAACTCTAGTAGGATCGAAATATTCTGCACAATAATCCTCGTTGGTGTGAGTAACCTCATTTCCCTTCATCAAAAGTTGGCTGACTTGATTGGGAGGCCAATAGATACAACACGAAACATGGCTGTCGGTGGCAGTGAGAGAGACCTCTTAGACATTTACCCTTTACGTCGTCTTAAAGTTTTGAAGGTGGCTGTGATACCTGGACCTATCTGCTTATGTATTACAGTGATGGACGAAGTGCTTGCTAAGCGTCCAACTGCTTGTGTAAACAGTTTTCCACTGGGAGGGAGGCTTTTATATACATTGCTGGAACACAGCTGCTGGATACAAAAAAGCAAATTTACCAGGAATTAAGGCCTGATAGGTTACTAGTTATGTATTTACATCCCTTGAAACCTCAATAAATGATTTCCACAAATCTTATTCAATTACCGTGTCTCAAAATGAGAAAAACTCATAAGAGCTTTGATAAATGTGAAAACAAGGACTATTGCAAGGACTCTGTCCTAAAGCTAACAGCAGAGGGTAAGATGACTGAGAATAAGAAACCCACTGAGCCAAGAAAGTAGTTACGATCTCTGCAAAAGGTTTTCAATAAGTCTTTAGAAGCAAAAGTCGTGATGTATAAAAGAACTATGGAGACAACCTTATACTATAGAAATGAAGTATAGATTATCTGACTGAAAATGAAGAAGAAAAAGTAGAAGCAATTGAGATGAATTGTTCTTTTTGTTGCAAGGAATGATTTCAATCATATAAGATTTTTACACGTACACCTGTTTCATTGCTTGAATCTCATAATTGGGTGGGTTACATCATTTCTTAAATGACAGTTAACAGAAAATGTGCATCATTATGGGAAAAAGCTCAAGTTGTCTGAAAAGGTAGGTCTTTGAACAGTGCATTTAGCGGCAAAATGTATTATAGATTTTTTTCTCTTATCATCATTAGCTGTCTGTCACTGTCATGAAATTTTTTTCTTTATTGGTTTGGCTTTCTGATTACCATGAAATGCTGATCTTACATCCTCTTCGTTATTGTTGGCAGATGTGAGGTTATTTGGTGGACTGTAATCAAGCCAAAGGTGAATTTTATTTGAATTTTGTTTATTTGGTAGCAACATTTGAAGAGATTACAAAACTTCACTAGGAAAAGATGGTTAAGTAGTAGTTCACCGCGGATGTTTTCGATGCACAGGAAATGTTATCATACTGAACTCTTTCAGAGAATTTGTTCTTTAAAGAGTTTCAAAATAGCGCCGTGATTTCTGTGTCTTTGAGAATAGGTTTGTGGTATGACTGATATAACTGAAGCTGAACCTATGAAGTAAGATACAATTGGTCATTGTTTGTCCTTAGTGCTGGATGTGGCAAAGTTACTTGTCACCCCTGTCTGCGATGGCACTGGTTGGTAGAAATTGGAAAAGCAAGTCACAAAGTGTAACTCTTCACATAACTGATCTTTGTAATATATTCGTAAATTTCAGTTAAATAGTAATTGCTTCCTAGTGATCCTCAGTATTATCAGTGGAATTGGCACTACATATTTCCTTTTTATTGATATGCTCTTCTACCTCTCGTATGACGTTAAAGTTGTATCATTTGACTTAGATGATTTTAAATCACTAATCATAGAATGATTTGTATGAACATCTAGATCAAATTCACGACTTTCAACTGCCAAAATACACGGGCAATTTTCGTATGCCATTTGCGGATTTTTTAGGATTTCAGTAAGCTCCGATATGGTTGCTATATTACGGGGTAATGACATTACTGCATGCACATGGCATCAGACACTACCTTAGTTTATCGTTCTACAAAAATCCATCAGTCAATATATACCATTACCTTATATTTATGATATACACAGATTTTAGGCGGCCTTATCAAGTGATACGTAGAAATGAGTTGATTTTTCTATCCTAGCTTGTATATCAAATTGGGTAGAACAAGGCTGACTACCATAAAGTTATACAAACGTTTTGTTCGTCATCGTATATGTATGACTAAAGAAAATATTTTTTGGTGTCCAGCAAAATCCAATATATAGAAGCCACGTGGTACCTGATGACGACTCCATTCCTTATGCGTACCGTACACTAAATAGTTTCCAAAGCTATCACCTTTTGTTTACTCGGGTAAAATTTCATCAAATTTCACCCAAATATTTACCTGTTGAGCTGATACAAAGGTCGTCCAGAAGGATACTGGTACTTCTACTTCTGCTGCTCATCATCATCATCATCATCATCATCATCATCATCATCATCATCATCATCACCATGTAATCGAAAACAATGGGGCCATATTTAGATCAGATATGGCCATTTTTACTCTCTCTTAACTGTGTTCTTATTTAATGTTCATGTTGAGACCTGATTTTACTATACTGCATTTGAAAAGGTACACAGAAGCGAGGTTTCTTGGTTTGGCACACATACACTAAAAGCACCACAACTTTTGTATCAGTTCATTTCGTAATGGGGAAATAGTTACTGAAAAAGGGAAATTTCATCATTTCTGTCTTGCAAGTGGTGTTTCATAGGCAAATCTTTTTAAATCAATTATTTCATTGGTTTTGGGCGTTTGGAGTATATGCCCATATACGTACCTTGAAATAAAGAGGCAGAATTTGAATAACAACTGGCTGCTAAATTATTCCCACGAAAATAATCACTCAAGTGAAGTCATCATGTATCAAGAAGCTTCGAATAATGGGTACGTGAAGAGAAATGGAGACAGCACCCTGTCCTGCATAGGAGTTTCGTCATGATTTTCTACAGTCATTTTCAACAGTCGATGACCAGCAGCCCTTTAGTGCTACTGCGATGCTTGTCGTAAACCTTCCTTTTAAAGCATTAACTGGTTTAATGTTCCATGTCTCGGAATTTTGGGGGTCGCCCCTCCCTTACGATGGTGGGAGGGAAATTATATGTAGGCTACGATTCTTGAGAGGATGTTTTGTGATGCCACTAGAATTTTTAGAATAATCTCACAACCTCTCCTGCTATGAAGCATTAGAATGGGAGTGTCATGTCCTGAAAACCAGTGTCTTTAAGACATTGAATCTTCATATTTCTCTTTCCTCTCTCTCGTTCCCTCCTTGCTAGTTTGAAATCATAGGCAGTTCGTTTGATCAATTACCACAACTCTCAGTCCACTCTTTGCCACAAGGTGGCTTCTCTTTCCTTTTCTACACATAGCATTCAAGTCACTGCTCCATTTAGCTTCGTGGGTGAATTTCACCTCTTCTCAAATTGACTTGGAACACCCGTCAGTCATCTCTTCTATGATTTCTTTCAGGAGATCAGCAATATTCGGATTACGCAGATCTCTTTCTCTTCATACCTCCGCTTTGCCTGACACTTTCAGCCTTTTGCCGTTCCTGTAGGAGGGAAGTCGATAGATGTTTCCGTAATGGTTAAATCACTCTCTTATTTCTTATTTCCACTTTCTTTTATTTTCTTCGAGCCTGGAGAAGATAAGAAAATTAGTTTGAAGCCGAATTGCCTTCTTTGGATATTTCACCTCCTCTTAAATAAATGGACTATGGTCATATTTCTATTATTTTCTAATTACGTAGGTATAAATAATGGCATCAATATCAGTGATCCTTCATGTTATGATTCCTAAGAACCCTAAATAATTTATTTCAATCATAACTCTCTCTCTCTCTCTCTCTCTCTCTCTCTCTCTCTCTCTCTCTCTAGGGAGGAAGGAGGAACCTTTCTGAGGTAGCCTCCAACCGACAAGTGTTTGACTTCCCCGTGGAATGCAATCACCGCTTTTGAATATTCATGATCCATCAATGCCAGATTTATCGACGAACGTTTTAATCTAAAGACTCCTCTTCCTCTTCTTTCTTTCACACTATTTTTATCAGACTTTTCCTTGAGGCTGAATTTAATTATACCGTATCTTCCTCAAGGGTTCCAACTCTAGTATAAATTTATCGATGGCAGGCGATGTTACTACAGTTGGAAATGAAGAAAAGATACATAGAGACTCGTCGCTCTTAGTGTATATAAATATATTAGATTTCTTAGATTATCGGTTCTCCTTTCAATTAACAGCCATGATAACAAGTCTTTGATCACCCATCCATGCATAATGAGGCACTTAAACGTCACGCCTGGATTTGCAGGCGCATACTCACTCACTCACAGTTAAGAAGCGATTGAGAATATCATCATCTCTTGATTATCATCTATTCTTGCTTTTTCTCGATTGTGCGTCGCTCCATATTTACACTGTGACAGTTTTATGTCATGTCATTTTGACTGCGTATCTGCTCAACTACTCATCCTTTATACAAATAGTTTTCAATGGCTTCATGTGTCGTCACACCATAGAACACATTGCTTTTGACTGTGTTATAGCTTTGAATCTTATCCATTCTGTCTAAGTATGAAAATTAAATGTGAACAGAGGAATGAACACTGAGCTCATTACCTCAGAAGATGAAGGTAAATTTGAAGGAGCAAAAAATCTTCTCTTTAAGCAGTATGTTAATCAGCGCTTGATATTTAATCCTCATCTAAAAAGAAAAAAATCTTTGTTTTCAAGTCAGTGAGCAAATGATGCGTTATAAAATTTCATTTAATTTTAGGACTTTATTCGAAAGTGTTTCCGAAGGGCTAAACGATACATCAAACGAGATGCTTTGAAATCAGCAAGAACGATAATTAGGCAATGAACCTAAAGTCAAAAAGGACCGAAAAGATATCGGGAAAAGAGCTCTCACCGAACAAAAAATTCCTCTTTCGGGGATGCTGGTATGTTTGCTTAAAGAAATGCTTCCCCTCAGGCGCAATCAAAGAATCTCGCGTTCATGTAGTTCATAGAAGGAGCAAGAAACAACCTTCGAGAGCTAAGGCAACTCATAGGTGGAATGGGTAAGAACTAGACTACATAATTAGAGCTCTCGATTTTTCTCTCTGAAAAGCGGCAATATTTTGTATAATACCGTTCCAGCGGTAAGCATACCTTTAACCTTTATAACTGCAAGTAGACAATTCGTGATCATTCGTACAGCGTTTTAGATCTTCAGACTTATTGGTTTTCATTTACACCAATCATGCGAAATTGACATTTATTGATTTTTCGTAATTTTTGGAGGGCGCGAATGAGGTACAAAAGTAATATAAATGTTTATTTATCATTTTTTTAACCCTTCCTGAAGCTCTTCTACCAAGTGTCATCGAATTTTAAATTTCTCAGAGGCCACATCGTAACTGATTCCTTTTTTCCAGACTTCAGAATGACTCTGTAAACCGCATCCATCAAGAGGATAATCAAAGCACAGTCTCTGCCAGAAGTGGTGGATATCTTTGCCTTAAAGTTACCGCCACTTATTGTAGGAAGAGTTTGACCATCTTACTTAAACTATACTTCAGCAGGACTTTTTCCATACTATTCTCTATACCGTAGCTTAAATAAAACCTAGTAATATGGTAGTTATAATTGTCCTGCAAAGCATGGAATAGCCATGTTCTTCCACCATTGTCAGCTGATTTAGCAGTTGCATGTATACTCATAATTTAGATACTAATTGGTATCTGTTCGAAAGATCTCTCTTCCTTATCTAAATTTACATCAACTCTCCGCGTAATACCGGGTCTTTCACGGTGATCGATATACATATATAAATATATATATATATAACTATATAATATTAATATATATATATATATATATATATAGATGTATTTACCACATATATATATATATATATATATATACTATTATATATATATATATATATATTATATATTATATATATATATATATGTATTTACGCGGAGAGTTGATGTAAATTTAGATAAGGAAGAGAGATCTTTCGAACAGATACCAATTAGTATCTAAATTATGAGTATACATGCAACTGCTAAATCAGCTGACAATGGTGGAAGAACATGGCTATTCCATGCTTTGCAGGACAATTATAACTACCATATTACTAGGTTTTATTTAAGCTACGGTATAGAGAATAGTATGGAAAAAGTCCTGCTGAAGTATAGTTTAAGTAAGATGGTCAAACTCTCTTCCTACAATAAGTGGCGGTAACTTTAAGGCAAAGATATCCACCACTTCTGGCAGAGACTGTGCTTTGATTATCCTCTTGATGGATGCGGTTTACAGAGTCATTCTGAAGTCTGGAAAAAAGGAATCAGTTACGATGTGGCCTCTGAGAAATTTAAAATTCGATGACACTTGGTAGAAGAGCTTCAGGAAGGGTTAAAAAAATGATAAATAAACATTTATATTACTTTTGTACCTCATTCGCGCCCTCCAAAAATTACGAAAAATCAATAAATGTCAATTTCGCATGATTGGTGTAAATGAAAACAAGTCTGAAGATCTATATATATATATATATATATATGATATACTATATATATATATATATATATATATATATATAAACACGTACATGCACACATGCATATGTATTCATTGAACAGAATGGATTTTTCATTGTTATATATATATATAAATATATATATATATATATATATATATATATATAATATATATGTGTGTGTGTGTATATATATATGTATATATATGTATACATATATGATGTATATATATATATATATATATATATATATATATATATATATATATATGTATATATATATATATATTTATATCTATATATATACTATATATATATATAGTATATATATATATATATATATATATACATAATATATGTATACATATATATACATATATATATACATATATAATATATATATATATATATATATATATATATATATAACAATGAAAAATCCATTCTGTTCAATGAATACATATGCATGTGTGCATGTACATGTTTATATATATATATATATATATATATATATATTATATATATATATATATGCATAAAAAATCACAGTAGATGCACGTGACTTCATTAAATAAGCGAATACCACAGGAAAATGATAGTCAGAAATCCAAGCGCTTTCGTCTTTACTAAGACATTGTCAAGAGCGAATGTCTTAGTAAAGACGAACGCGCTTGGATTTCTGACTATCACTTTCCTGTGGTATATATATATATATATATATATATATATATATATATATATATATGTATATATTATATATATATATATTCCTTGAATAGAATGGATATTTTACTACTAACCAGCTAGTTTTAAATTGCTACACATTTTCTAATTATTTTCTTCACTTCGTTGTTCAAGTTACTAATATACACATTCAGGTAATGGGGTTTTTCCACTTACGCCAGTATTTATACATGCGACAGGTGTTTCGTCAACCTATACGTATTGACGTTAGAAACCCCTTTAAAGCCTAGATAGCCAGTAAGGAAATCGAAAAAGTTATCGTCGTAGAAAAACGGGAAAAAAACGCATACTCTTGAGTTCAAGTACCATTTTTCATTATTAGAGGATAGAAAAAAAAGCACCGATCTTTAGTGGGAGAGATCGATGATAGAAAAACGAAATATTATCAATTTTAGAAACAGCAAAACAAAAGTTTGCAACACCTTAAGCGATAGTTTGAGTGACAGTTGTAGCATTCGGCCGTTAGACGTGATGCGGCCGAAAACGGAGGGGAAAAGAAGGTTTTCCAGTAGTAGAAAAAGTAGTCAATTGCCAACTAAGTAGAACTTCCTGATATTAAAGTCTCCCACGAGAATGACGTCTGTCTGAGTGTCGCCATTTGCACTCAGGTGTCGTTTGTAGGTCTGGATTTAGATGTCCCTCCTTGGGACTGTGATCTCTTCTGTTTGCGTTCCTGCTTCGACATGGAAAACAGGAGCTACTGACGGTGTTTCGATTTGCTTGTCCTCTACTTCAACTGGCGATTCTTCAGTCTGGGTTCCCATTTCCACTCGTGGTGGTGGGGGGAATGAACTTAGGGATCGGGGAAATATGCATAGGGGTAGTTTTAAGGGATGGAAGAGGTTGGGGAGCAGGAGGCCGTCCTAGCTGTTGTGTTAGCCCTCGAAAAGAAATAATACCCTGAAGCGAGGGAGGGCGGGTCCACCTGCTGGGGGCCAGGAGACGTCGGTCGTTTCTCTGCCATCGTGGAGAAATAATCCACGACAGCCTTAGTAGACTGCCGACAAAGTATACAGACATGAACCTGCATGCCTTTTGTGATGTCATGAGGATGGAAAGGTAGTACAGTTCCCAAAGGCCTAGTTTTAAGTATTTGCAAAAGACTATGATGAAAAATAAAAATGAAATAAATAAATAAAAATCTTAACAACAGAAATTAGTTATAAGTTGAAAATAAGTAATATGTTTAATTTCTTGAATCTCATTGTGCGCTCCTGTCCTACACGAGGGCAAGGATCTTTCTGCCTCGCGTTGGATGTTAAGGTTGGGGCATTGCATGGCGATGCTGACTGCTTTTGATACCAATAAACGGTTGTAGTTGCATTCCCTGTGTATGATTTTGGTGTTCGTGAGAAGTTCTGCTAATGATGGCTTTTTATTGTGGGTATCAACAAAGTGCTGGTGAATGGCGCCTTGATTTCTATGGGCCTGCTTGCGTCGTTTCAGTGTCTAATCCATACTACAAATGTCAGAACAAAACTGTTTGTGAAAATCTAACAATTTGTTTTACTTTTGAGCCATTAAAAATAAAGCCTTCAAACAATGCATCCATCTTAAAAAGACCAACGCCCGAATTCATGACACTAAAAGAACTAATGAGGAATCCTTCGACTAACAATCTGTCATGCATTGAAGAAATTTTGAAAACTACACTAGCTGAACCCTTACATGAAAAAAGATGGTGCTTGAGCTGTTTGCAATCCGTACATTATATTTTCGCTACGTGACTCGCTTACTAAGTTCTTTACCAAATTGTCCAACATAAGATAAATATGCAAATTGAGCAATTAAATTTGTACACCTCTCCTGCTGACATTACTAGTTTATTACAAAACAAGGAATTCTTGACAGACGAAGTATTACTAAAAACATTTATTTTCAGACATATCAGGCAGGATACGTACACTCGGTAAAAATTTACAACGGTATGGTAAAACTACAATATTTTTATTGACTATAAATTTTTATTTTATTTTATTTATTTTCTATTTTTTTGCACTTTGGCAGCAACTATCAATAAAATTCAAAAGGTAACGAAATTGTCTCGCAATTACATAGATTTTTGGATTTCCTCTGCTTAATATTCAGGAATACAAAATCTGTATGACCTTAAAAACCTCCCTCAGAAGACTGAACGTTTCATCTTGGGGTGATGGCTGGAAAAATTGTGAATGAAAGCATTCACTGCTGTTGGTTTCCAGTATAATTTGAATTTAAATCCGTTTTCTGTTCTCATAACGAGTATGTTAAGAAATGGTAGGGTTTTGTTTTGTTCTGTTTCCAATTTGTATATTATGGATGAAACCATGTCATTAAAAATTTATAAACACTCCAAGGGGTCAGGATCTAGAGGCCACAGGCATATTATGTCGAAGACGCATCTGTACCATGTCAAAGTAAATGTAATGACATCAGGTAGGTATATATTGAATAAAATTCCATGTATATATTTGAGAGAATTGTAGATTAACAACTTCCTATTGCCAAACAATAAATCTGTTTATAAAAACAATCATTAAACATAAAAATATAATCAAATATGCACAACTTTATCAAGTTCATAAAAACATGAATGGGTAATAGGAATATCGATGTCATTTACTTTTTCTTATAGAAATTGTAGCAAATCATCATTGGGCACTTTTGTGAACAGTGAATTGACATCAAAACTAATCAACCTGCAATTTGTATCTTTATCTTTGACCTTTTAATATGTGCCTTACTATATTTCCTATAAGCGAATTTCAGCAAGAGCCTAACCATTTTGACAATAAGAGGCTGAACCTCTCGAACTGGTAACGGGCCTGGTTGACCTTCTTTATGAATCTTTACTGTGCCATACATATAAGGAAGAGTGGCATTAACGGCAGAGAATTTCTTGGCTCGTTCTTTTTCTTCTTCTTTCTCACCGTTACCCCTACATTAACAGGTCGGTTGCCTGATGTGCCTTCTCCACTGCCCTCTAATCAAAGGTATCATCCTCCATCTAACCTCCTCTCTCCATACCTTTCTTCACTTCACTTCACCTCTTCACTTTCTCCTCATCATCCATCCTCAACACATGCTCATGCCATCTCAATCGTGGTTCTCTTACCACCTCTGTAAACTTTACAAATCCTACACTTCTTCTTATTTCGTCATTTTCAATCTCTCAAGCAGTGATATTCCCATAATCCACTCAGCATTCTCATCTCTGTTCTCTCAAGCTTTACTTCATCTTTTCTTCTTAGAACTCATTTCCAATCTATACATTAACACTAGTTTTATCACTGTGCTGTACATCTTGACTTTTGTCTTGATTGACATTTTCTTATTTTATACTACTCCAGCTATCTCTCTCCACTTCCCCACGCAGCTTTTATCCTAAAGTCAACTTCAGCCTCACATCCTCCTTCTTGGCTTAAAGTAGATCCTAAATATTCAAACTTTTTCATCTGTTTTATAATTGAGCCTCATCTTTCTTGTATCTCTATTCAACCTCTGTCTTCCCTACTGCTCACCAAAATCCTCAGTTTTATTCACATTCACCTTTAAGCCACCCCTCTCTAAAAACTCCTGCCACTCTCCAACCCTTCCCTGTAGGTCTTTCGATTTTTCGGCAGTAATCACCAGATTATTGGCGTACAACAACTTCCACAGATTTTCATTCCCGATCTCTTCACTTAATACATCGATGACCAAACACTTCTCTTGGGATTCTATCGTATGCATTCCCTAGGTCTATAAGTGCACAGCATAGCTCCAGGTTTACTCTAGCTTCTTTTCCTGTAGGTGTCTTACTATGAAGATGGCATCCAGCCTCCCTCTTCTTCTCATGAACCTATAGTACTGTTGTTTCTCGATCTTTACAATCTCTCTTAATCTTGGCTCGTTCTCGGTGGGACTTTAAAAAAGATTTCACAGTACCATTATAATGTTTATTAACTGTCGGTGGGATCTTTTATTAATTTTTCATAATTATCTTTATTGGATAACAGTTGATTGGCCTTTGTATTATATTTTTTAAGTTGGACAAATTGTTAAAACGCTTTATCTTTAATGACTCAAAAGTAAAACAAGCTGTTAGATTTTTTGATAACATGACAGTTTTGTTCAGTGATCTGCAGTAATTTTGCTCATTTCTAATAAGTAGGCTTTTGTATTTGAAGAATGTTTATTACATACTCATGTAGTTTGTTGACTCGTTTTGTTGTTATCTATGGCCCCGCATTGCTTTCTTTTGTTTTCTTAAAAATGTTTAGTACCCTCAAGACGAAGTTGGAATAAAAGTTGAAAGTCTTTGTACTTCTTTTTATTTTCCCGTGAGGACCTCTTATATACTTTATCCACGGACCAATATAATATCTGTGTGGGTAGGCGGCTGCTGTCAACCGAAGGTCACAGGAACATGGGCGGAGGAAGTCGTTTCCAGACATTTGTCCCATTATCGGAGCTAGAACAATAAATTAAATAGAATTACAAAAAAAAGGAGAGAAGTCTCCCAAGGCATGATAAATCTTTTTACAGCACTTAAAATTACCTAGTTCAACAATGTACACCTGCCATTAATTGTAAATTAGTTCCAGTTAATCTCTTACTTAAAATTAAATCGTTCATCCAGTACAAATACAAAATTAGCCCTCTTATGGTTTCAGTCATTGTATATTTATTTATTTGCCCGCGATGTAGACACGTGGGTGCCTTACGCAGCCTGCTGGATCTTCTAATTGATTGCCAAAAGGAGGTTAGTACAGAACTGGAGTCAAATTATCTAAACCAGAGTTTTCAAATACTCGAGAACATGCCAAAAGATGTAAGACTGAATTTGATTATAATGATTACAAAGTACTTCCCAAATTTCCAATTCTTCGCTTTCTATTTCTAAATCACTTTTTGCTAAACTACTTATACCAAAGTTGAATAACCAAACTACCTCAACAAATCTTTTTACCGGACATCAATTTACCCCAGCCTGGAATTCTTTGTTTATGTCACTCTGTTTTTGTTGTTCGTCCCACTGGAAACGTTTTTCCTTCTTTTTTGGATAACTTTGTATTATATTTTGGTTGGATTTTGAGTATGACTGTTTTATTATAAATATACTAGATGATTTGCATGGCACTGCCTGGGAAATCTCTCAATGACAGGGACAAACTCTCTCTCTCTTTCTGCAGCTCTCCCACAGTCTTTTGCCTCTCTTTCCTCCCTAACTCACTCTTTCTCTCTCTGTTTCTCTTTCTGTCCCTTTCCTGTTAAATAAGTTTCTTCAGTTTCATTTCCCAGGATTTTTTATATTTTATATTTTACCCCTTTTCACCTCTTATTCACACTGGGGCTCTACTTGGCCCTAAAGGGGACCAGGAGTGTCACTATTCATCTCGGTAACCTTTAAAACTATGGTTTAGACTCTAATATCTGTTGTTTTCGCTTATATTTACGTCTCAGCCTCTTTCCAACCCCACCCCCTATAGTGCCAGTGATGTCTTGGACCCATAGTATTCTTTTACCACTAATAACTCTCATATATATAATATATATATATCTATATATATATATATATATATATATATACATATATATATATATATATACACACATATATATATATATATATATATATATATAATATATATATATATATATATAAATATATAAGTCATATCACCATTACAGTGATTCATATACATATCGAGCTACAAATGTCCTTTTATATCTAATTCGCTCTACCTTGGAATTAACATATATTCTTTTCATCTATGTTTTCAACAAAAGGGGAATTTTTTAGGCTATAAAGAGATTTGCCGTCTCACGGGCGCGAACCATCAACACCTTCAAATCCAGGATGACAGTGAAGCCTTAACCCACACCACCACCGCAAGAGGATATAAGTTTTTGCCACCTCCCACCTCAAATACCTGTCGCTCTCAGGTATTCGTAGTTTTGGAGACTGCACAAACCCCCTCGACGTCGGTAGCATTGTAGTGATTTTGTCCGCATGTAGCAATTATATAAGTCATATCACATTAATGTGATTCATATACATATATCGAACTACAAAAGTCCTTTAATATCTAATTCGCTCTACCTCGGAATTAATATATTTTCATATATGTTTAACCAAAGCAGAATTTTTTAGGCGATAAGAGATTTGCCAGCTCACGGGCATGAACCATCGACATCTTCAAATCCAGGATGACAGTGAAGCCTTAACCCACCCCGCCACCGCAAGAGGATATAAGTTTGTGCGTCCTCCCACCTCAAATACCTGTCGCTCTCAGGTATTCGTAGTTTTGGAGACTGCACAAACCCCCTCGACCTCGGTAGCATTGTGGTGCTTTTGTCCGCACGTAGCCATTATATAAGTCATATCACATTACCGTGATTCATATACATATATCGAGCTACAAATGTCCAGGGAGCACATGAAAATATTAGCAAAAGTGGGGCCTAAAGGAGATTCCATGGCCATACCATCGACTTATACGTATGCTTTTCCATTAAAAATGAAGGCAGTGTCCAGCACCGCCAACTGAAATAACTTTTTAAAATCCGTGATATCAAAATTATTAAAAGGAACATCTGGATTTGGAAAAATTCGATTTAAAATAATTTCAATTGTTTCTTCCACTGGGATATTAGTAAAAAGTGACTCGACATCCAGACTAGTCATAAAAAGGTCTGAGTCTTGTGGTAAAATCCTTTCTTTAAAGTTTTCTGAATTGTAAATGCGATACTCACTAAGTATTAAAGGGCATCTAAAAGTGGGACAAGAAATTTGGCCAATTTATAATTAGGGGTATCATATGAGGAGAGTATGGGTCTCATTGGGATACCTTCCTTGTGAATCTTAGATAACCCATACATTACTCCGAACGAAGCACCTGTACTGTATAACAATTCGCAAGTGTCGGTACTGATAATATTACGGTCTTTTAGGCTTTTAAGGAAACGGTTTATTCGATCCTCTACTTTAAAAATAGTTGAGTATTGAGGTTCACCTATTTTTTGGAAATTTGTTTCTTCACCCAAAATATTTTCCATTTTTGATACATATTCGTGTTTGTTTTGAATTACAGTACGTTAGCTCAGAAAACTTATAACAACCTAACTACACGATGGACACCATTCTTTTCTAAAAATGATCTAAATATCCTCAAAGAACTGAGTAAACATGATGAGTTGATAATAACCAGATCGGAATATGTATCAAAAATGGAAAATATTTTGGGTGAAGAAACAAAAGGGGAAATTTTTTAGGCGATAAGAGATTTGAAGGATATATATATATATATATATAATATATATATATATATATATAAAGAAATATATATATATATATATATATATATATATATATATTTTTAAAAAAAAGAGAGAGAGAGAGAAATAGAGAGAGATAATTATATGTAAGTCTGCGTGTTTGATTCAATAATTAGTCAGTTGTAAATATATATATATATATATCTATATATATATATATATATATATATATGTATATATATACATATATATATACATATATATATATATATATATATACATATATATATATATATATATAGCATATATATATATATATATATATATATATATATATTATATATATATATACTATATACACACACACACACTATATATATATATATATATATATATATATATATATATATATATATACATATATATATATATATATATATATATATATTATATATATATATATATATATATATATATATAACACACACACACATATATATATATATATATATACTATACACACACACATATATATAATATATATATATATATATATATATATATATATATTTCTATATAATATATATATATATCATATATATATATATATAAATATATTATTAGATATATATATATATATATATATATATATGGTATCTTACTGCAAACCTCCTTATCTTCCTGGAACCCCCAAGTAGTTATCGAGTATTCTCATCCATACATGGGTGGATATTTTTTATAGATACTCAGGAGGGGGGGGGGGAGTAAGATATTTTGAGGGCTTTCTGATACATCATTGCAAGTCACAAGATAGAAGTGGAGTATCTTATCTAGGTAATGTAAGAGACAAAAGGGAGCAGCAGTTCTTTTTAGTTCATCATACCTGCAAAGGTATTCTGAACGATGGACCGTCACGCGAGTCGTAAGATATTATAAATAAGGGGTGAGAGAAAAAAAAAAGGCTGAATATCATTTACATTCACAAAGGCTGTAATAAATGTTGAATAATCTGTTCTTAAGTTCATAAGGAACCGTAAGATAACGCTTAAGTAATGTAGTCTTTTTGGCTTATTCCATGTTAGCAATGAAAGAAATCTGGTAAAGGATGTGACAATTAATGTAATGAAATGTTTGCCATAAATGTGATAGGAGATGGTAATGATCATCTGGCTCTCGTTTATGTCTAAAATCTGGCAGCAGTCTTTAAAAATACGTAAAATCCCAATTCACTTTTCATTGACCTTTGTTTTCCATAGAAATCTAAGAAAAAATGTCTTTATAAATGCAGTTTACAAATGTTATTTATTTACGTTTTAACGTTTATATTATCTGACTTCGTGTGACCGTTTTCCTGTTAACTCATTTCTATGATATCGACCAAAAATAAGGTGGTTCTTAGCTATGATTAAAGTGAGAAACAGGATGCAATAATCATACTGATTTACAGTCACGATTGGGTAGAGATGAAATTTAGTAAAGAAGCAATGCGCTGACATCTGTAGTTGTTATGGAAGGGTCAAGTAATGAACAAGATCTAACTTATACATTATACAACACTCTCGAAACAGCCTTTTTCAAAGAAATACAACACATCAAGTCACGATATCGTCATTACCTAAAGATTCGAGATACTATTATTGGTAAGGATACGTACTTATCTGAAAAGTGGTTGTCATACATCAGCAAGCTTTTGTGATTTTAATTTTTATCATATTGCTAGCCTTGCCTAACTAAATGCTGAAATCACTGGTGAACTTTAGGTTTTCTCAAGGTTGAATGTAACAATTAGCTATTTTTGTAAGGTTGTCCTGATATCTGTAAAGTCTTTTTTGCTTTGTTTTGTTTGTTAAATGTACTGAGATTCTTTCTCACTTATTCCCATTATATTAATCTATGCCAGTTTATTTTGTTTAATAATGTTATTTTATCTGCTAACTAAAATTAGTATTGATGTCATTAGTGCATATTTTGCTTTTTCTATGAAATTTCTTATGGTTGTCTCCGGCGATTACCTGACGGTTTTCTAAAGCAATCCTTAACCAACTATGAATGCGCGAAGCATTAAGAAAGTCCTAACTGGGTGGCCCAAGTGACTAAGGGAGGAAAAAGTGTGCAAGATGAAGAAAGAGGAAAGAAAGAACAAGAAAACAGAGGTGAAAGTGACCCCTCAGAGGATTGTGTAGCTTCGACGAAGAATCAAATTAAATGAGCGTCATCAATAGGTTCCGGGGGTTAGCGGGTCCCCTTTAAGCTTTTCATTAAGGCTCCTCAGCATCTTTCCAAGTTAAAGAGAAAGAAAAAATTATCTGTTCTTATCTTCTCCTTTGGAAAAGGCGATCGAGTCCCCATCAAACGGCGCGTTGTCTTTGGCATACAAAGTGTGGTGGTTGTTTCTCAAGAGGACTTCCGACATTTCAGCATGCCAGTCAGGGGGCTTGCATTCGTTCATCTGTTTCCACGAATCTGATTCTTTAAACATAATGCTCTAGCCAGTATCGATGGGGCAAAGTTCCCAAATCAAGGTTCCACCAGACAAGGAGGAAGGATGTGGGGTGCGGGGCCGGGGTGGGGCGGGAGGGGATGGGTCTCTGCAGAGCAATGAAATGAAACTGAGGCCAACAGATGTTAAGGACGCCCAGTTGTTTATTGAACGTTGACTTCAAGAGTCGCAGGAGGGTGTTAATTGTGGTGCCTCCGCCTCAGTATAAAGTATAAAGATTTCTCTCCTACCCTTTCTTCGGTAATCATAGAAAAGGTCTTAATCACCACTAAGTGTAATTGTAGGCATTGGAATCGGAGTCATTTTGGCTGGCGGTGTCATTATCATTATACCTCTACTTTTGCAACAGTTCGATATTTTCAGCACTCTAATTTAATCCCTCACAATTAAAGGGCGTAAATAAACTTTCATAGACATATATTATTTTCTCGAGACTGTAAAAAACATCAGCATATTTTAATTTCAGCAAGTATGCATGTTCACTTGCACATTGTTTTCTTTACGGTAAAGACACCAATTATCGCAAAAGTGCGTCTTCTCCTCCGTCCATTTAGAAACCTTGTGACGACCAGTCAGTCAGTATCCCTCACATGTATGAAAACCCACCGAGTTTTCTGAACCATATTTTACCGATCGTTTATTCTCAATCTATTATATCTCTCAGATGGATCACTTTGTCTCCCTAACATATTTAATTATAGTATTAGGATACATAAACAAACGAAAGATCTGACGTGTTAGGTTACTTATTTTTTTGTTTGTTTGTTTCCAACACAAGAGAGTTTTATTTCGTTGTTAAAATTTTAATCGTCTGTTATTTGTGAGGCTTCTGTAGCATTATTTGACTTATTGCTGATAGCCATATCGATAAAATATGTCTGGAAGAGTAATTAGTATAGCTGTTGACGAAATAAATCAAACCCATATCGCGATCTTGACTTCAATGTAGTAACTTAAACTTAGGAAGCGCATGTAGAAAACATTGAATGTAGGTTTCCCATACACGGCAAGGGAACATTCAGTCCGTTAGCTTAAGAAGATTCTGGAACCCACCATAATCAGTTCAACCAAGAATTTGAACCCATCAAGAGGACCCTCTGAATCTGATTTCAGTGTTAGGTTAATCTTAAGACCCATTCCTGACCAAGAGGTCCAGTGAACCCGCCCACCAATTTCGGCCCGGATGGAAGCTAATGAGGAACTCAGTAACGAAGGAATGACCTTTTCCATCAAAGAACCACCGCCTTTTCCCTTCTCCATAACGTCGTTGAATAATGTCGTTCAATATGTAGTTCCTACGAATACCCAAGAGGAATATAACTGGTAGACTCGACCCATCGAACAGCGGCGGAGTCGCTATCGGCGTGCTCGTATACCTTTCTTTTCAGTCCAGGCAAGGTCATTCCTTGCATGCCCTTTCATACTTATAAATAGATGTACCTTTCACTCCAGCACCTTGCCCCTCCATCGAACCAACACTATGCACGTCTCCCTCTCTTTCGTCAATGTATGCCTTGTGTATCAGCCTTCCCTTTTGCATTCACTTCAGAACCTTCAAACTCTCGAATCGATATTTTCAACATTGCTAAATGTTTTTATTTTCTTTACTTCTTTTCCCGTCGTGATTTTGAAGTTTTATACGTCTCGTAATTAAGATGACAATTCATCTTCATAGCTTGCACCTTTTTCTTTTTATTTTATCTCAGCGTAACGCACTCAGTTTACACGAAGTAGAATGGGTATAACTGTCCTTTGCTTCCTTTGCTTATTCTCTTAAGAGCCTTTAGCGGTATACTATCTGTCTCCCTCTTGTCTCATCGTGCTTCCTTTCTTAACATTCACTCCCAGCACCTGTGCAAGGTAGATTCCTCCATTCTTCCACTGACCCTCCTCAAATTTTAGAGGTTTCTGATTTCTCTCGTATTCTTAATCCTGCTAAGATTGACCTTTTCTTTACTCTGTCAATGAACTCCTGCAGTGTCCGTAGTTTATCATACTTATCAATCATAAACTTTTGCATCTGCAAATCTCTGCCAATCTTATTATATGTTATGGAGTTTTCTTTAATCTCCAGATGTACCTATCTTGCATAATTATCCTCATATCGTTCTCATTAATCATTATTTTTACAGCCCAGAGTACCACCCCGTCGCAATAAGACTGCATTCTCTTCATTTTCCATTCTTCTCCAAAGCTTTTTGTTCATTATTTTGCCTCTCTGCTTATTTTCCCTTTCGTATGTTGGTCCACAAGTTAAGAAAATGTCATCAGCCTCCACTCTTTATTTCCCAGGTTTTCCTTCCCAATAGAATCCAATTACAGATAATCTTTCACTTGAATAATTTTCATAAGACGAAATGCTTTGATACGCTCATAAACACTCATTGCTAGTGAATGAGAGAGAGAGAGAGAGAGAGAGAGAGAGAGAGAGAGAGAGAGAGAGAGAGAGAGAGAGAGAGAGAGAGAGAACCTTTGCATATAGTATATGAGAAAACGAGTAGACGTAAAAAAGCTTCTCCGTTTACATATCGTTGGGTTAGACAAAAAAAAAAAAAAAAAAAAAAAGGATACAGTTTAAAAAACTAATTAACAGAAACTTGGTTAGTTCTAAGTTCAGTGAGAACTAAACATGTAACATCAACTAGAAGACGTGGTATTTCAATATGTGTTGATCTTCACGCCTCGAGAGCTCTATAGAGGCAATTCACGCCAAGTAGTTATAATGATTTTGCTTCAAAAGATATCTTTTGTAGGGTGTTTATAGCCTCCTCGGCACACTGTTTGCTCTGAATCCCAGAGTTTATGAGTCAAGCGATGGGTTCACAGCCCCTTGCCTCCCTTCTGTCTCATTAAAACCCATGATCACTCGGCGTTTTTTTACTCTTAAGATTGTCTATTAAAAGTCGAGAATCTAGTTGCGCTCTCTCTCTCTCTCTCTCTCTCTCTCTCTCTTCTCTCTCTCTCTCCATAGCAACAGTCTAGACGTGGACGGTTTATGTATCTGCCAAGGAAACAATTTTGAGCTTAATACTTTTTTCAAACTTGCAGATGCTGTCAGCACACTAGTTTCCTTTCCATGTGATTCTTCTGTCGAGACTTCAAAACGTCTGTTCATGAATAATTTGAAAGGTGTATAAAGCAGCTTACGTGTTTCATTCGTGTGCCATAAAGCGAGATGGACTTCTAACGATTTCATATTATGTTACTCTGCTTCTGTCACCAAGTAACAGACTTGTAATCTAAGGACACTTTCTTTGACAAAACCATTCTCAAAACTTTGTAGGTGAGTAAAGGCCCTTTTTTAGAAGGTTTGTCTTTCTTGCTTCTTTATCAGTGTCATGAAATTTCGACTCCAAAACGTTACGTAAGGAGAATAACATGATATCAGTATAAGATTGTACAATATATTTTGCTCATAGATACTGATGCAGATGAAGTCTGAGTGAAATTGGTTTTGAGCGAATGCTGTTGCTTGTAATTGATCCTTCAATTATCGGATTTGTTCATGATGTGATAACTTACCTAAAGTGGCTCCTCTTTCTAACCATGTCAACTGGTAGATCTCCCAATTTTTGTCTCCTTGCATCTGTCCTCCTTTACCGCCCTTCTCCTTTCGTATACTACTCCTCTTCTTCCCGCCTTCATCCATTCTTAGGTTATAGCCTATATGCCCTTGACTCTTAGTATACAACTGGCATATTCAGAAGATGAAAATAAAAGAGATATTTTCTTTTTATTCCAAGCCATCGAGAAGTCACGTTCGGTGTCTCTTGTAAGTCTTTTCTGGATCCACTAAAATAATTATCAACATACAAATATGAAAATTAATAAAACATGCATCAATGTGAAGCAGAAAACAAAACGGGAAAGATATAAAACCAATATACATACATACATTAACAGCTACATTTTCCTATTATCCATTTACATTCACGCAACACTCTCGCTGATATTCAGTGCTTTTCTCTTATAAGAACATTCAAATTTTTTCAAGTTCTATAATTTCTCTAAAACCTCCTTCTGATTAGCACTGTATGATCTGCAGACATCAGCCCCTTTAAGATATGCTTAAACCACTTTTCACACTTTTCTATTTTGTGTGTGTTTGTATATATATATATATATATATATATATATATATATATTATATATATATATATATATATATATATATATATATATATACTACTTGACTTATATTTTATTATACTAGATTCTATAATGTTTCTTTTGATAATATCTCTACAAAATAAAATTTCCTTTGAATTGTTCCAATTCATTGCGTGATTAAAATTATTATGTATTTCCTACACGTACACAATATTTATGTTGGTTTAATCTTGTAGTGTTTTCAATATTAGCAACGGACAATATAAACTAGATAACTGGCTTACGAAATGTATTGTTGACAACTTCGTAACTATGTAATTGACTGCTCAGTTGTTCCATTTCTTTTTGTTGTTGTCCTTTAAGTGTAATTCTAGGCTGTGGACCATTTGCTTCTTGACTAGGCTGTTTGGTTGTTCTGTATTTTACATTTTTGTTTTTATGTTTACCTTTGATATTTCGAAGCTATTTTTCATTCTTTTATATATTGTAACCTGATGAGGTGTATCAAGAATACACGAAAGCGCTAGGTACTGCTGATTTTCATTTTTCCTGCTGGCTCTTGATATACAATCTTCACGTGTTACTTGTGATCGTATAACACACACACACACACACACACACACACACACACACACACATATATATATATATGTATATATATATATATATATATTTATATATATATATATATATAGATATATATATATATATATATATATATATATATATAGTATATATAAAGAAGATACTTTTTATTATATCTTTTCGTGAATATGTCAGCTGTATACAGGAAGTTGATGAGCCATGAAACAAACACTATATATATATATATATATATATATATATATATATATATATATATATATATATATATATATGTATATTATGATTTAAGTCTGATGGCTCCTGTAAAAATGCCTTGTTTCTGACTATGATCAACGTAGAGGCCTGTCAGCTTAAACAGAACCTAAAAGACAAAGAGGGGGCGGGGCGGGGGGCGGGCTGAAGGCCAAACACAAATTACGGGAAAAAATCGTAAGGAAACTCCGAAAGTTGAATTTACAGGGGAATGTATTTACACCTTAAACATCAGTCTACTGATTTCAAGGCCCTAATTAGGACGCTAATGACCCTCAAATAGAGCCAGATAATAGATTAATTGCTGGGAGCAATGAACACTTATCCAGGACACGTGAGATGATTCGCAGCGTGTAATTTCGGCCACAGAACAGCAGGACAGGGAAGAATCCACCTTCACCGCAGGGTTTTGCAGTAGACCTGCAACATGCACAATGTATAACTACACGTGCGACATGGGAGTGGGGGGGGGGGGTGGTGACGGGTATGAGCTTAACATAAATAGTAAGATTCCTCAGAGGGCAAAGAGAGACAGAATTATGGTTCAAACGTTACTGCACTGAAAAGGGGAGGAAATTGAACACAATTACTTCCTAGGGAACCACGGCTCTTAAACCAAGATATCTTCTGAGGGAGCACAGCTGTGGGGTTGAGTGAGTCACTATGGAGGTTCGCACAAGCATTGATAAAAGGACAGAAAATGGAATATAAGAGGATTGCCACCATTCGTTCGCACGTACCTCTGAGGCAATTAACTAATCTAATTTGTTATGGTCATTTAACAACAATATTACTGTAATTGACTCGCAACCACTAGCTATAAGTATTATAGATTTCCACTGGGCTTCTTCAAAGATGTACTTTGATCATTAATAATTATCTAAGGTTCTTCTCTGGAAAGTTCCCTACGTATAAGTGAACACAAACAAAACTAAGAATAACAAATGAAGAAGTATACTAAACATTATCTTTGCCCAGGCATAATTCACAAAAGTTAACTAATAAAGAACACAATTATTCCTAAAGAAATAAAGAACAATGACAGTAAAAGTAAGCGACTAATTTATCTTACTCGACTCTTACTTAATCTGAACTTATTCTAAGGGGTTAGTAATAACCTTAGTTCTATTAAATATGAACTCTCTTTCAGCGTAAAACCTTCATGCGGTTAATTTGCCCTCAGTGGGCATTGCAAACGTGCCTCCGCAAGGGCGTAGGTTCCCTTCTGTTACGTAATATAACTTTAGCCCGGTACCAGACGGGCGGGGACAAAACAACTTGCACGGCAGGATGGGGGGTCAGTCTATCAGGTGTGACCTGGTTCACCTGAACCGAACTTGAGCAAGGGAGAAAGTGAGGATGACTTCTCGTTGTTGATTTTGATTAAGCTGACATTGTGTCAGCACGGGCTCTTGCTCACCGAGCAGCCTTGTGCTCTTGGCTTTTATGCATCTCGATGACTCATCATTGTAGTTATGGAAAAGGGCAAACAAGGGGCAGCACAGGCGAAAGATAAGAGAAATGTGGGCTGCGTCCGAGAGAGAGAGAGAGAGAGAGAGAGAGAAGGAAAATAGAGGTATAAGCTTAAAGTTACTTTTTATGGAGGAAGCAAAGGGGATCATAATATATATATATATATATATATATATATATATATATATATATATATATGTATATATATACCTAGTATATATATTTTTTTGTGACGAAGTGCCAACTATCTTGTTACTACACTTACCAATCATTAAATAGTTACCTCACCACGACCAAACACCTGAACCTTCATCACAGGTAAAAGGGCATCGCTCCATCAACAACTTGAAAAGTCTAAGTATTTCCCTGATTTCAACAGTCTAAGTACTTCTCTGGTTCTAACTCGCGTCAATTAAATTGAAGGAAAACAGCTTAATCACCACTATATTTCTACCTATACCAAACTAAATATACTGGTGAAAAAGAAAGTACTTATAAAAATTTTAAATACAAAAAATTTATTATCAAACTCAAAATTTATAAGTGAAATTCACAATCTCAGGGAAATTTACTGTTATTTGAAAACAACACAAAGTTTAATTAATTCTTGAATTAATGAAGTAAAATTAAATCAGAAATAATTTATCACAAAAATCAAGAAAATTAATTAATTCAATCGAAATTCAAAAGTGTTAGGTAACTAAAATTTGGAAATTAATTCACAAGTGCTAAACAACAATAAAACTTGAAAAGAATTCTAAGTAAATGCAAATTAATTCGCAAGTGTTAAACTCAATTAAATGCGCAACGATTAACTAATGAAAACAATTAAGTTAATCAAATTGTGAATGTAAATGAAAATACAAAAAAATTTGAAAAATACCAAAATTGCAAAAAGAAAGTATTAATCACAGAATAAAAAGAAAAAAAAAACACTTCAATGAGAAAAATGGACAAATGCAAAAAAAAATTACTTCAATAAGAAAAATGGATAAATGCACAAAAAATCACTTCAATCAGAAAAATGGATATATCCACAAAAAATCACTTCTAAAGAAATAAACACAGCATAAAAATTTACAATGTGTAAAAAATGAAATAGTTTCACCAAACCACTTTAAATATGTATTAAAGTTTCACCTTTAAAGTTGTAATAACACATTACCTTGGTACCAATTATGTTTCTGCTGCAGCTAGCTCCAAAATTTCACCATAAACAATTTACCATATTTCATAAAAAAGAAAAGGTGCCGTTACACACTTATACAATGTTTGTTCAGATTCTACAATAAGCACTAAGTAATATTAAACAAATCTAAGAAATACAAAATCTAAAATTTATGAGTGACCAATCACTAAGTATAAAATCTTACATTAATGTGAGATAAAAAAAATCACGCTGGAGAGAGAGAGAGAGAGGTTGGGGGGGGGGGGGGGGTGGGTGATCAAAGCCCGGAATGAGAGCACTTCTCTCTTTGTAAGGCAAAATGGTCAGTGGACCTCGCCCTTAAATGGTTAGGTTGAACGATTTTGGGAACTAGAGACAGCTAATATCGTAAAAATTTTCTTTCAAAACAATAAGTAGAAAGAAAGTGAGATTACAATCGTAACTAACATTTATTACCACATGATATAACACAATAAAAATCTTTTAAAGTGAAAAATATGATTATAGAATCTTCTCGAATGGAATTAAGTTTCGTCAATTCCTTGAGTGGCATCACAAACAAAGTTTCACTTAAAAATTTGAGTGTAACTTACGAGTCCAATAATTCTTTTTGGCAAATCGAGAGATATAAGAGTTATTTTACTAGTAACATTATATAATTTTCAATACAAAAACATTTCTAACTACTTATATGAAATAAAAGGAATCGGGCGTATGTGAAACGTTTTAGATTTGCGAAAGATGGTGCAATCCTCCACGTGATTACTTGACAACAAGACAAGCGTGAAACAAGTACGAGCATCGCATGTTTAAAAAAAATGAAAATTGAAACTACGCGACCCCAAGTGGTGCCAGCTATTATCCTGCTTTGAACAGACAATGCTCTTTCTCTTTCTTCTCACATTCTATGTTATTCTTAACTTTTAAATTATGTCATGCAAAATCTGAACATACATCATCAGACCATGTTAACTTTAAGCTAAATAAGGAACCCGAAAATATTGCAAACAATTTTACAACACTTCATACAGTTAGGAGAGGATGATATGCATTACGAAAGCAACAGCATATATATATATATATATATATATATATATATATATATATATATATATATATATATATATATATATATATATATATATATATATCTAACAAGGACAATCCCTAACGAGGTCAAATGACACTCGTTTAAACAAAATGAAACAAAACATCTAATAAGCAACATAACCTACCATTGTTCCGTTGCATGCCCCCTTTGGAGTTGGCTGAAAGTCAAACTAGACTAAGGTAAACTCCTGTGGTTACAAAAATATACTTTTTATTTCCAAAAATTAGCTAACATGAAAATGGAATAAAACTAATTCACTCTGACTCAAAAAGAAAAGTTAAACTATCATATTCCTCTCAAAATCATATTTAAGTAAGTACCCCCTCTTCCCCTAAGGGTCGAAACATTAATAGTTTATTAATAGTCAAAACCAGTCAGAGAATAACCCATAGGTGACTTCAAATCCATCTGAAATAAAGAGACCATAATAATGACGCACTAAAATATTAAAGTTCGTCAATAAAGAATGAGTGCTGCACCTCACTTTCCTTTCTCTAGACTTAGGTAATTGTCACTCCAAATGTTAACTTTTCAAAGTTCTCTTTTACGGTACCTTGTCCGACGGACCTGCAACACCTCTTCTATAACGTGTTCCACACTCTATCAATCAAAATCACTGATTCCCCCTATTGCAACTGTTCTTCAGATTATATGTCATTTTCTGTTCGTTACGAACACACCCCGATTGGCACACAAGAGGCATGCATGCTTCATGCATGAAACTCGTGATCTTCGAAGTGTGTCACTGACCACAAAGGTGCACTGGTAAGCTATCTTGTTTGTTTTTTCATTTCAGCATCTTCGAGGAATCCAGAGTTTAGCACCTGTCTCTAACCGGCAAGAGCTAAGGTTAACAACCCGATTATTGTGCCTTTAAGATACACACACACACACACACACACACACACATATATATATATGTATATATATATATATATATATATATATAATATATATATATTATATATGTGTGTGTGTGTGTGTGTGTGTGTGTGTGTGTGTATCTTAAACAAAAGGCATTATGCAAATGGGAGAGTGATCTGTATGTTATAAAAGTGGCTCTGATTCAAAATGTCCTGTTTTTCTATGTATTATGATATCTTTATGGGAGTTACAAAAAAAAGAGAAACAATATGATATATACATAATATATATATACTATATATATATATATATATATATATATATATCTAACTCATACTGTTCCTCTTTTTTTTGTGTAACTCTCATAAAGATATCATACTGCATAGAAAACCAGGAGATTTTGTATTAGAGCCACTTTTATAACATACAGATCACTCTCCCATTTGCATAACCATTCACAACAGATTACCTTCTGTAGCGTGGATGCTAAAGTGCCCCCACATTGCAACTCTATAATTTCTGTTAATAAATTTTACTAAGTCAGTGTACGCTACATACATCTCGCATCCTCTAAACATCTTGTAAAACTGCGTTGTTTAAACACTTCAGCAACACATCTTCCTCCTTTACTTAGTATATCACAGCTTTTCCCTTTTTATTTCTCCAGTTATCAATCTTTCTTTCTGAATCAAAATCTTGCATAATTATGTTAGTTACGTCATTTTAATTACTTTATCCATATAGAAATGAATAAACATAGTTCTTTTTACCCATTCCTTTGGAAACTTTCCGTCATCTGATTACACACTCCTTGTCTTGGTCAGTAGCTTTCACCTCCAAGCCATAGCATGACAGTTGCAATTCCTTCAATTTCTCCGAATTGGCATCATTCAAACATCTTATTGCCCAAAATACTGTATTTCCAAAGTACAGTGAATTAGACACTGAAGGGGTTTTTGTGCCTTAACTCATAGGAATTTATAGAGGTCACTTGCAAATGAATGCAAAATATTACAAATAACTTATCACAGCCATGATGGAGAAAAGATGCATTCAATTTCCCGTACAGGACATGAATTCAAGGATAATTTGTAGAGGAGAGTCGAAATAAGCTTACATCTCTCTGGTGATTTAAATGTACAAATCAATTCTCTAACTCTGTGCCAAACACAAAAAGCATAGGGCCGATTCTAGGTAGGTACAGATGCACTTATCACATAGAATCCTCTCATTTGTAAGTTACTTCCAAGGTAAAGTGAATCTGATGTCAAGAAACTTTTGTGGCTTAATACTAGAGAGAATAAAAAACTCACATGTGGATTGGTAACAAAACTAATATAGAATATCCATATGTTGTAAGTTTAGCTCCTAAGTATCACAGTGGAGTTGGATTAATTTCAATTTTAAGTAAGGGGCCTGAATCTGATAATATTTTGTACAAGAGTGTAAAAATCAACTTGATATCTATCTTGATATATGTACTTGGTTCTACACTGCTCCTAAAATAACGTACATTCGAGATGTTATTTGTGCCTTCAAACTAAATAGTATAAATCGTCACTTATTGCAAAATAGCCACGAGTTACAACTTGGTACTTATCTATCATGGTGGAAATGGTGTGGTTGCAATTATAAGTTAAGGATCAGAATTCGACAGTAATATGTATAGGAGAACTTAAATAAACGGATACATGCATACATATGTATGTGTACATAGATGTACACACACGCACACACACATACATACACACACACACACACACACACGATATATATATATATATATATATATATATATATATATATATATATATATATATATATATGTGTGTGTGTGTGTGTGTGTGTTTCCAGTTTTGAACATACGGATTATGACTGGGTGAATGGAATACTGAGAATCTTTCATTGCATCAGCCAAGGAGAGACTCACTAATATATCAGTGTTTAACCTATTTACGTAACGCTACTATGAAAAGCTGCACAGCAAAGAATATGCGTCCAGCACAAGCCCCTTGAAGTAATAACTATTCTGCCCAGTATCATTTGGAGGAAAAAAATTCCCTTACCCTGAGCTAACCATGTAACAAAGGCCGATTATTCGTTTACCTTCCACAGCATTATCTGACTTTTAGAACGTTATTTTTTCAATTACCCAATTTCCTTTAACTGTCCAGGGTTTTCCTTTAAGATTTAAGAGTATTGCGAAAAATTCACGGATAACTTTTGGTGAATACAAAGTATTCTGATATTTCGTTTTCTGTCTCGCTCATATCTCAGAAGCAAATAACGAAGTAAATAACAACAAATGGATAATGGAAAAGGTCCGAGTCTCAAGAACTGCGCAACCTAGAAATAGGAGCAATTTAATAATGAACAGTATTTGATGAGTACACAGTATCTGCGTATGAGTCTGTGGACTAGATGGAGATTTGTCCCTAAATCAAAGCTAATTTGCTAAACAATGTTATAAAGCTACATGACTAGTGAAGCTAACATTTCTACAGTCCTTAAAGATAAAACTGTTCAGCACTGATTGACACAAAACTGGTGTTGTAACTGACTTCACTTCAACGAGGAAAATAATAATTAAGACAAAGAGCTGCGTAAAAAAAAGACTGTCCGCCATGACTCATTCGTTTACCAGAATGCGATCGCTATAATATTCGAAGGAATAATTCGACAATGGCTGTGGAAGTGAGGTTTCAGTGAAACTGAAGGAATGAGGCTGGGCTCAGGTAGAGCACCTCTTTGACCACCGAATGGCCACCCAAACAAACCATATTTGGTAAAGGAGTTCATTCTAGATGCTTAATGATATTTCATCTGATATTATGGCGAGTCTTCAGAGACTACATGTAAGAGGATTAGCAGTCGTGCGTGAAGAAAGTTCACCTAAGCGTAAGATCTAGGTTGAGAATTGAATCTGTCATGGTGGATTCTAATAATTTAATTACTAATTTCTAAAATTCTTCAACATATTTTCCTTCAGGGTTTATGTCTTGTGACCTTCGAAAACTCATTTCCTATAAGTATCTAAAACACCTAACCCAACAGAGACCATTGAATCATACGCTTCCTTTGTAAGTTTATTGATGTTTTGTTCGAGATTCAGTCTCAAACATAATTATTGTAATAAAATAATGATTCTTTACCTTAAACCCATCTTTAGGGACAAAACGCTCTATGAGCACTCTACAATTTAAACAAAGATTATATAAAATAGTTCTACAGCTGAGTGACAAAAAGTCGAGATATTAATGAAAATAAAACAAAAATAAGATAAATTAAGAGTAAGTGATCACATTATCATTGGAGGAAAGCTAAGTTGGATGTTCCTTGCTTATGCGTTGATGTTGAGAACAAACTTTCGATTATAAATAAAAAAAGGGTATGGTTAATAAATGCTAAATCAATAATTATACGATTGATTCGTAACTGAAATATTCGTATATGGATGCCATGTCCAAATTTAATGAGTCAGCTGACCCAATGTTTGTGTGGTGCTTTGACGTTGCATGGAACCAGTGGTTATTCAGCAACAGGACTAAACGCCTTTACGTGACTTCCGAACCACGTCGAGAGTGTACTTCTATCACCAGAAATACACATTTCTCGCTCATCAATGGAATGGCCGAGAATCGAAACCGCGACCACCGAGGTGGGACGACAACACCATACCAACAACGCCACTGAGGAGACTTTTAAAGGGAAAATCTATTAATCCCAGTTAGTTCATTCACCATAGGTGATTAATTCTTCATTTGTAAGCACTGACATAGAATTATGCTCCGAATCAACAGTGCAAGATACTTCATTAAAGAAAATTAGAATGAAAACCTTTAAAAGTGTTTGTTCAGTTATTTTTCTTACTCAACAGTTTTGTTACGTAATTGTTAAAAAAAGATTGGATTCTCTAGAAAGAAAATTGTGGTTACGTGAAATCTGAGAAACTAAATAGCGTTTTTTATTGGTAAAGTTCACTGCTAAACTTCTGTTTTTCCCCAGTAAAAAGAAAGTGAAATAAAGTATTTTCTCCTCCTTTGACTGTGTTAGCATTTACAGCTACTGAGGCTGGCATTTTTCAGATTTACAATTGTCGGCTAGTTTTCAGAGGCAGATCGATTATTTTCTAGTCTTATTTCGGTTTCTGCTGACATTTGAAAGGGTATCGCTAAAGTTTAGCATTACTGTAAAATATTACAGAATAGACACAATCGACAAAAACCGACTTAAATTGGAGAACTTTTGTAATAAACATATATATTTCTATGTTTTTTGTTTCCAATATATATTTGTATTTTATTTGTTACTGTTTTTCACTTTATAATTCTTGCTTTCAACTTATTCCCTAGCTACTTGACACTGACACCACTGGCCTGAAATGTTTTTTCAAGCTTGAATGACAGTGATAACATTGAGCATTTAGAAATCCTGTATCACTAAGACCTCTTCACTGTAAAGGTCAATCGTGCCATTTTCATCCATCCCCTAAGTAGAAAGTGGTAGGAATCTTGATTTAGATACTCAGCGTAAGAGCATTAGATAACCTTTAGGACAACATGGACGAATAAAATAATAGAAAAACTTCCGCGAGGAAATTTTTTTTTCTTTTTTGCTTCGTCCATGGCTACCCGTCCTCCCTATCTCGCTATCTATTTACGTAATAGACTCTGAAAATTAATGGTTGTGGAGGGTTGTCAGGAGTTCACTTTTATTGAAAATAAAATCATGCATTTTCAAAATGAGAAATGCAATGTATACAAAGAGGTTAATTTGTCTGGCCAGAGCAAAGCAAATTGCAAGCCACGCCTCATCCTATCTTCATCATCATTTCATTTTAGCTTTTACTGAAATGAAACAATAACTCGTTTTTGTCATTCGGCACGAATATATCCATTTATAGTTCTTTATAGAAAATACTTAATAATGTCTTTTTATTTTTACCCTTAGAGTTTGTCTTGGAAGAAGAAATACTTTCATGTCTGCGCTAGGAAATATATCTTGTAGAGGACCTTCAAGCCATAATTACAAAGGCAAACCATATTCATGCTATGCATTGCAAAACGGATTCTACACTACTAAGATAGAAAAGAATGCTTTAAAGTTGTTTCACGTATAACTCTGATGTTTATACTTTAACATATAAGTATGTGATGTTACTTAGGATGATACATCTTTTGGGGAATATTGTTTGTTTTCACGCCAACCTTTTGAATCGGGGTTTATGGGCTTAATTTATTCCGCTTCCAGCTTTGCCTTTCATCTTCAGAAAGCTCAGTTTTTCTGAAATATCATGGCTTACAAAAATCAATTGCTAAAGTTTGAGAACCATTTGAATAGAGTACATTAAGCTCTTGTGGTGCTGGATACTTAACTTGCTCACCTATATATACACATGGACGTCGTTAGCATTTTAAACGCTACACTTACGCATTTATGAATACTTTCATTATTACCCCAATTAGGCTACTAATGTTCATAATCATAAACATTTTATTCATTCATTCATATATATATACCGATAATTTTCCTCTTTCAGAATTGAAAAGTTAATACATACATATGCTATTAGACGGAACATTTAGACATTTTACATAATTAGTTTTAGAAATTCTTATTTTATAAAGAAATTGATATTGATTATACGCCTTATATTGGCCAGTTATGGTGTTTTCTTGAGCAAAATTTTATTATGAAGAAAACAGCGGTGCCTTTTTTTTTTTTTTTTTTTTTTTTTTAGATGTTATGCGTTTTTCTTGTCTTGACTAATTAGTAAATTGAATTGAAGATCAAACATGATTTTTCAATGCGTTTCATGAAGATTAAGTAACTTTAGCAATAAAATGAAAATTCACTGTACTCTGAAAAATTAACTGAATGTGACGATCTATTCATAAACATAGGCACAGCTCCAATAAGTTCTTGAAATGTTATTTTTGCATGAAAAATACAATTGATGACAGTTCATTATTAATTATACGTAGATACCATGAGTCAGGTCCAGATGTACTCCCGTTTAAGATACAATCCTGTCCACAGCTGTAATCTATATTAAGTCTAGCTGACGTACCCAGCGCTGCCTGGGAGACATCCGATAAACTTTCTCTCTCTCTCCTCCCAGACTCCCTCTACTCTCTCACTTCTTCTCCTTCTTATTCCCTCTCTTTCTCACTCTCTCCCTTTCCTGTTAAGATAGTTGCTTCAGTTACATTGTCCAGTATTTTTTACATTTTATGTTTCACCATTTCTCACCCCCCTATTCCTACTGGGGCTGAACTTGGACTTCATGGGCATCTGGAGTGTTTTTATTCACCCCAGTGACCTCAAAAACTATGGATTAGGCGCTAATATTAGTCATTTTTCACATTTTATTTTTCACTCCTTCTCACCCCCACCCCCTTCCTATCGGAGGCTGAACGTAGACGTACAGGGCATCGGGAGTGTCACTATTCATCTCAGCGACCTTGAAAACTATAGATTAGACACTAATATCTGATGTGTTCAGCAATTTTTACATTTTACCTCCTTCCCACACCTCGCCCACCTTTACCTAAACAATGGTCCGATTTTTTTCTTGTTTCACCATGACCTTCCTCGGTTTGATATTTATTTATATTAAAAACCTCACCAAAATCGATCAAGAAATGTGGATTTGTATAGTGTTTGTGCAAACAGACATTTTCCCAGTTTCTATATATAGATAATGGATTAAAATCTATGTATATCATTTTCCTCTCTCTCTCTCTCATACAATTAGCAATCCATATGATTTGTTTTTTAGAAGGTACGATACTGGACACAGTCATTTTACCTTGTATTAGTTTGAATTTTCTCTTTATCTTTACACTTTTACGTTCACATTTTTAGTTAATTCTGTCTATTCTTCTATACTTATTTTAATATTAGGTTCCACTGCCATCTGTATTCTTGCATCTATTTTCTTTGTTTTACGTGTTTTGTTAGCAAGACATATCCTTTTTTTGCATTTTCAACGATTTCTATGTTTTGATGACAAAGTTATACACTTCGGGAGCTTGCATGATAAAATGTTCCATGAGGCCTTGACAATATGATTAATTGCCAATGTAAGGTGTACCTATAACTAAATCACCAGGTTGAAATTATAAAATTTTTTTTTAAATACAATAAAATGAAATGTCTTGCTAACATATTGGGTAAAATAAAGGAAAACAGATACAAGAACTGAGAAGTCAGTGAAACCTATTATTAAAAGAAATATAAATGATTAGCTAGAACAATCTGAAAATGTGAACGTAAGGGTACAAACATAAAGAGAAAATTCAAACTAATACAAGGTAAAAATAACTCTTGTTCAATATCGTACCTTCTAAAAAACAAATCGTACGATTGCTAGTTGTAAACTGTACAAGTTGCTATCCAGTTCCGGTTTTATTTTCTTTGTTTACACGACCCTGAATTTAGGAGGGCCAACATGTCTGAATAGAAAGATAGTAGGCCTACTTCAAAATTCAGGTCAGCTGAAAAGGGCGGTTTAGAAAGAATGGCTCATATTCTTGGAGATACATTACCGTGTTCCAAAATTCTGTGACTGAAACAATAAATAAACCATGAAATTAAAGAAATTCACGTGGAGTACAAGTAACAGAGTGTGCCAGTGACAAAGGCTATTGCGTATCGCGGACCACACTGCGAGCAGTTAAACAAATAAACTCTATACAATTCAAGGTTACGGGAAGAGTAGATATCACTCTCAATAGTGATCTAATGGTATACTGTATTTAAGCATTTCTTGGAACTTTTTTCGGACCATAGAGCCACTATACATTACGTCCTTTCGGGCTGTGATATACATTAGAATGAGGCAAACTTTACTTATTTTCAAGGGTTTAGCAGAGTTCTGTAAAATACAAAGTTTTCCCAGCACAATAATTCTGAAAGAAAACCGCGTCTTTATGAAAACGTTTAAGTTCAAAACAAACATTATAAGGTCCGTTTTTTAGTACATATGAGAAACAGAGCAAGCTAGCTAAAGTTACATTAATAGTCTTTCTTCAACATGGCTGCCCCTGAGATTAAATAAAAGCATATATACAGCAATATAGAGAAATTCAAATGGAATACTTGTAAGGTACCATACTACATCAAACCAAGTCTTATACTGTAAAGTTCGTATTTGTGTGTGTATGTTCACAACTGTGCCCATGATTGCTTGAAAACTCTTTTTTGGTGCGGTCCTCTACAAGTATCTACATTAGTTGGGCGTCTTGATATAAGTCATTATTTGAAAAAAATTCTTTTACGGAGATTTTGGTTTTAGAGTTTTTATTACTAACAACGAGAATTTCTTATTTAAGAGAAAAAAAGGTCAGGAGTAGTCCTTGGTGAAAGATATAGATGAAATCGAGCGAGACGAATGAAAAGAAA
>NC_061107.1:69593217-69595717 GCF_015104395.2 Macrobrachium nipponense
AAGAGTGAAATGGAAGGCGATTGTCACACCTGTTTCACGGAAGGACAAAACTGAAATTCAATCGAAGTGAGTTGTTCTCACGGGAGGAGGCTCAACGCAAAGAAAAGAAGAAAACTATCACGTTGCATAATGGAGAAAAATGAGATTTTCTTTACTGGCAGGTTTTAGATAAAATTGATGATTTTCTAACGAGAAAGATCGTAATTGGCAGGTGAGATAGAATACATTGCCATCAAAAGGCACCATTACCTCCTTTATGTGAGGAAGTTTGTTTGTGTGTGTGCACGAAACACGCACACAGACACACACACAAAGAGAGAGAGAGAGAGAGAGAGAGAGAGAGAGAGAATTGTTTCTGACACCTCTCCATAAGAATGATTAAAGTACGATTAGAACCAACGCAGCCCGTCCTGCTTTTGTTTTTGGTGGGGTACCTAAAACCATTTGCACCCCTTACACTCACCCTTAAGACCCGTCCCGTTCCGTGCGTAGTTGAGGGATGGTTTAACTGGTAGATTCAGGAAGGAGCTGCGAAAGATGGCGAGGGGCGGGAAGGAGTCAGGGGCGAGGGGTAGGCGGGAGGGAGGGGCTGGAGACGGTTTTCGGAAGCTTATTGCGCCCTGCCAAATCCAAACTTTAAATTGATTGTGGGCAAAAGTTCTGCTAGTCTTTAATCTTTTACATTGTACTCTTAATTGCACTATTTTCTTCTTTATGCCTTCTTTCTTAGTCTTTTATATTGGACGGGTATAAATGACATGGATGGTGCTTCTTTTGGGAAAAGAAACGTTTTTGTTTCCATATTATAATTCTAACTTTTTTTTAGTTCGATTAATAACTATTCCTTTTTCATTAATGTGATTTTTTTTCATGAACTATAACTTGTACACAATTATAAAACTGCAGTTGGACATACAAGCAATGTTCCTCTTATGAAACATGATTTAATAACGTATGTAGCAAAATCTATAGGATATAAAATTTTTTTCATAGAAAGTAAAACTAAATGGAAATAGACAAGAACTTTTGAGATAGGCAAAAGTTATCATTTTGGCGCAAATTTTGAAGCTCTAATTGGCACATCATATTACAGTCGCTGACAGAATATCAAGCAGAATCTGACGTGTAAATCACGCCAACTATTCTTATGCGTTGTTCTTTAATAATAATAATAATAATAATAATAATAATAATAATAATAATAATAATAATAATAATAATAATAATAATAATGACTACACACTCATACCTTCATATCGTCACGGATATTTCATATAAAAAATTACTCAAAATTTAGATGTTTGTCAAGTCACGGAATGGTAGAAGCCACCAGGCCTCTTCTTCTTTATTATTTTTGCTTTACATGCTGAAGTGTTTCTTCATAACTGTACTGTTACCAAAAGAGATGGAATCATATTTATCTGAGGATTTGTATGAGACTCTTCGGATTTTTCGCAACATCTTTGAGTAGGTAGAATAATTTAATAGCTACGGAATTTTCAAACCTTCTTTGGCTCGACAGGATATCAACTTTGTTAGCTACAATCATAAATCGGTTACAATTTCTGTCAAAAGTTAAAAAGTATGCAAGGGTCACTACGGGTATATAAGGCCTCTTGCTATCCATCCTGTAGCGTGAACTTCTTGGACGCGAATTTGATAACAACAAAGAATTTCTTGGTAAAATTGTTCGATTGTTAATGTATCGCTAGAGATTTTTTCTACATTGACGACACAGCCAGCTAAGTTTTATGTTTATTTTTATGTGAGTGAATTTATTTCGAGTAAAGCGAAGTGTACCCTTGAAATAGACTCGCGATGCCCTGACCCAGCCCGGAATTCTTGCTTTCTAAATCTACATTCCGCAGTACAAAATAAACATCCTCCCCCAGCTTATTAGATCTTGGCTTTCTCTGTGGTCTTTTCTTCCCTTTTATAATCGGGCTTCATGTGGACCTCCCCTCCAGCGCCTAATATTTTTCCACAAATCAGAAACAAAACGAAATTTTTTTTGAACGAAGTGAAGCTTTTTTTATAAACGTCACATTGCCCTATGTAGTATGTACTACGTAAAAGTCACTTCGGGCACGTTTCTCTGTGTAATTATGCCGCTCCTTTTATCGTAGCTAGAAATGGGGACACTTAACAGTTTTGGCAATTTACTTTTACAATTATTTATTTTCTAATATAGTGACGTTTCACCGGTTACACAATCATTATAGGTTGTAGAAAAAGATAATGGGACCATAGTAGTCTCATAACAGATTACACGCCTTTCCTAAACGTTTACTCATCAGTAACAAGAAAATGTCTGACTCCGTTCACCACTGGTTATTTTTTGAAGCAAACTTGCTCATAATTATTCGTAGACTATTGCAACATATCACATAATTGCATTACATCGCATAATTATTCAATAACTTTTCCAGTTATCCCCCCCACCCCCGATTATTAAACGCTGTTTAGTATCTGAGATTCCACATATTTGAGAAAAATACAT
>NC_061107.1:69598217-69615717 GCF_015104395.2 Macrobrachium nipponense
ACTGCATTCTTGGACGTGGACCACCTATTTACCAATGTTCCAGTTCAGGATACCTTTGGGATTATCTTGAATCAGCACTGGCCCCAGGCGATCCAAGAAATCCGATGGCCAATGTAAATTAAAGCTTGAGCGCCCAGACAAGGTGTGCAGGCCTCTCTGCTTAACCTAAAGATTTATCTTCAAGCCTATCACCAGACTGGAGCAATCCGCCAGCATTTCATGGATGTGCATGACAAGAAACTGGTCTAAAGTAATCTATTAGAGACAAAGAAATTGTTCACCAGTCAGTTGGCTATGGGTGCTTGGTGGTAGGATAGCAGAAGTGGTGAACATTATGCTAAAGCAGACAACATTGGATAACCAGGTGTCTTCAGGCTATGTTCTCTCTAACAGAAGAAAGAAAGCTACATTAAAAGCCTTCAGAAGTCTTAAGCCTGGAGGAGCCAGTCTAGTGATAAATGATGGAGATTCTTCCTGATCTATGGAAATTCATTATTAGTGGTGGGGTTGGTTACAATTTCTTGATTCGGGCAGCATGTTCTCTAAGCAGAAAGGACAGGGAAAGAGGATTAAGGGATAATCCAGGGTGGAGGTTAAAATTCCTGGTGCACTTGACTTTAGTTAATGCAGTACCCAGAAGATTTCTTTTCTGATAGTCATTGGCCTTGCAGATTATAGATGGCTTATCCCAGTTAATGGCATGGCCTGTCTTAAGCCAGTGATCTGAAATGCCATTATTTGTTAGGCCTCTTGAAAAAGCTTATTTGCATTAGGAAATTTTTTTTTTTAGTTCTTTTGATGTTTGGCTAATATAATTCTTATTACAATCTTTACAAGGGATACTGTACAGAATATTGTTTGAATTGGACGGACTATTCTTAATTAACATATTTTTTAAAGTATTCTTATATATAAAACCTAAATTAATATCAATTATGTCTAACCACCTCGTTCTTGGTGTACCCAGCGGTCTTCTTCCTATTTGTACTGCTCTCAGTGCTCTCCTGGGGTCTCTATTCCCATCCATCCTCTCAACATGTCCAAACCATTTCAGCCTTCCCCTCTTCAACCTGGTACTGACTGGCCTTTGCCTCAATCTCACCCTGATGTCTTCATTGCTAACATAATCATCCCATTTAATGCCAAGTATCCTTCTCAGCAGCTTCATCTCAAAAGCATCCAACCTTTTCTCCTCTGTTCTGGTCAGTGCCCAGGTGGACGAGCCATACATCATGACAGGTAGTACTACTGCATTGAATATTCACATCTTAGTTTTCAAGCTGATATCATGCCTTGACCAAACATTTTTTCTCAGAACCTCAAAAGCTCTTGTTGCTCCTAGTTTTCTTCTTTGTATATCTTCAATTTGCCTCCCATCTGCTGTTACCACACTTCCCAAGTAAACAAACTTCTCAACTTGCTTGAGTTCCTGTTCTCTGATTGTCATATCTTCCATGTGCACCCAATCATCATCCTTACTCACAACCATGATCTCGCTCTTCTTTGTGCTGATATTCAAGCCAAAATTCTGTGTCTGTCTCCATCCTCACTACCATACCTACCAGCACCAGCCACGTATCAGCAACCAACGCAACATCATCAGCAAAGTCCAAATCCATAAAAACTTCTCCACCAATACTAGCCCCTCTGTTTTCATTCTCCATCACTCTTCTCATTATATGGTCAATATATACATTAAACAAAGTGGGTGACATAACACATCCCTGTCTTAGCCCACTTCCAACTGGGAACCAGTCACTTTGCTGTTCATCCAGCTGTACACAGCTGCACACTCCTTGGTACCAGTTCTTTAGTATCCTTATCACTTTCAGTGGTATACCATAGTGTTTTGCCACTCTCCACATTCCATCTCTCCATACTGAATCCTACGCTTTCTCCAAGTCTATAAAAGCACAGAATATTGGCTTTGCATACTCCCATCTCTTCTCAATTATCTGTCTTAAGGTGAAAATTTGATCCACTGTTGACCTTCCACTTCTAAAACCACACTGCTGTTCTCTAAGTTTCTCTTCTACTATAGGTCTTATTCTGTTAAGTATTACTCTCATGAATTTCTTCCCTGGGACTGACAGTAAACTGATGCCCCGTTAGTTGCCACACTCCCTTTTGCTTCCCTTATTTTTGTATATTGGTATCATAATTGCCTTTTTCCAAACTTGGTACCACCTCTGTTTTCCAAACTATGCTAAAAACAACTCTTAATGCCTCTATCATCCTTCGTCCTCCTGCTTTTAGCATCTCTGCAGTTATCCCGCACACGCCAGCAGTTTTTCCATTATTTACAGATTTTAAGGCCTCTTTCACCTCTTCTGCACTAATATCTTCTTCTTGTACCTCCAGTGCCTCGTTTAAATCTGCAATGCACTCATCCCTACCGGTAGTATCAAGATTTAGGAGTCTTTCAAAATACTTGCAAACAGATTCCTTTTCTCCATTTCGTCTGTGACAAAGTTCCCATCTACATCCAACATGCCATCACTCCCTCCAAACTTTTTCTGGCTTGCGTTCCTCAAGAACCTCACAGCTGCAAACATAGCCTTGCTCTCGCCAATTTCCATAGCTACTTCAACTTCGGTAGCTCTTTCTTTCCACAACTCCATCATCAGCTTTTATAGTCATGTCCAGGGGCGCTTATAGAACATTTTCTATTGTTCTTGAATTACAAAAACAATTTTCCTACCAGAGCGGCAATCAGAGAAGGTATTGAAAATTAATAATACAAGCATTGTTGCATGTTACAGAATTCACTAAGGGCGCAGAACAAAATACACAATATCAATTGTCAATTGAAAAACTTTGCGTCATCCACGTCCTTCCAAAATTTCACGTATAGATTATGTCTGAGGGACACGTTAGTACACGATGCGAATGATTTGACTCCCACGAGTACTGAACAATGCTTAAAATGGCTAGACGAGAGTTTTATGACGACAAAAATTCTGCGTAATAATTTTTGATGGAAAGGTTTCTTGGTCTAAAAACCTAAAAACTTCCTATTTCTTTGTTGGGTCATAAGGAAATTTCTATCTCGTTTTCGCAGACCACATATTTCTCCCTCGAGCAGGATGAAAACGTCTTTGTGTTATCAACATTAGAATTTCATCAGTGCAAATCCATATCTGTTCTACAGCTTTTCTTATTATCCTGACTTTTGAAAGTAAAATTACGGACAGCGCTTCTAAGAAATGCTCTCTGATTGAGCCGCTGCTGCTGCTGTTACTTGTGTAAATTTCTGTCTTCAGTGGTCAAGACTTATCTTCCTTTTCTCGAGTCGTGCGACCAGAAATAATGCAGCGCTATACTTTGGTTAAGATTAATTTCAGATTACTCGAGATAACGAGGATGCCTGGTAAGAATCCGACAGCATGAAAGTTTTCTACATGTTTCTTCACCCTTGTTACTCATCATAATTCGTGAGTTGAATGCTAAAAAGGAGGTAATATAATCTCACTTCTTCTGGAGGAGACAAAGCGACGGTCTTTAATTATTCTCGGTAATTATTATCCAGAGGTATACAATAGGGAGAGGGCACGAAAGAAATAAAGGCGTGTAAGCCGGGAAGAACACAGAATGACAAGACAAAATATTCTTTGTTTCGTCCACCTTGAAATTAAAGAAAATCCTTATTCCATTTTCTATGCATTACTTGGAAAATGTTTGAATGGGAGACTATTGTAAATATCAAACTCTCACGAACCCTTACCAAATAAGGCAAGGAGTCTGCAAATAAAATAGAAAAAAAAATTACTATAATTCATTTTTCTTTTTCTCTTTGAACTGAGTTCAAAATACTTAAATGAGGGTGACATGGCAGCCTTTTGTGAGAACTTGTCAGGGCCTTTTGTACGCTGGCATTGTGTGATTAAGCTACAGAAATCTTAGCCTAAGGATATGTTTCCTGAAACTTCATTTCACTCTTTAAGGCTCTTCATTATCCTTTCTTTCCTCTTTAAAGGTAAGTTTACACTGATATACGAGACATATTAACCTTTTGTTTGTCTCCTACAGTTCGGGAGGTTCTTTCTTTTTCATCTACGAGACAGGTTTTGTCGTCATAAAGTTCATCGAGAGAGAGAGAGAGAGAGAGAGAGAGAGAGAGAGAGAGAATCTTATATTCTGAATATTACTCCTATTTAAACCTCATCCAGCATTCGGAACTTATCACTAAATATTGGTCAACAACCTTTTCTAATCTAGTTCATTGTATTCTGGCGATTAAATATCGAGCATAATCTTGTGTTAATCTACTTTAGTATTGCTTCTTAACGAAGCTGTGCAATTTGGAGTAACAAGCTCCGAAGAAAAAATAAAAAAGAATTTCTGTCTGTTTTTTAAAAGGCATTTTCACTTTCGTACGAGGAACGAAAATTTCTACGCATGGTTTAAGAATTTCGATGAAAATCATATCTGCTGTAGATATTGGAGTTGACTTTTTAAGCTGCAAATCATTCCATTTTTCAGTTAATGAAAATGTTACTTCATTGTGCAGAGACCAAATATTACTGCAATGCATCTATCAATAAGCTTAGTTTTTATTAGCTAAACGCTTCTATTCAGAATCTTTTGTTTCACTGCTTGATTTTGTTGATGTTATCCAATTGCCTTATAATTCTTTGTAATGTGTTATTGTAAAGAAGTGAGTGCAGGAATAACGATCAGAGGTTCCAGGGGTTGCCTCGGGGCTGTAGTATGTATGGTTCGGGGTGAGTTGACGCCCTTCACGAAATGGTCATATTATGCAGTCCAGAGAGGGGAGATTGAGAAGAAGGGCACAGAGACAGTAAAGGCTCCCCGCACCCCACCAACCCACACCCTCCATCTCCACCCCTATTCTCGCTCCTCTCTCACTTCCACAGTCGTCAGGAGCGTGGCATGACGATCCTTTCAACATGGTGTTACATCTGTGAATGAAGATGATTAAATGTATAGAAAGTGAGACTTTAGGTTTATACTCAACTGCCCATTTTATGCCAATTTTGAAGGAAGAAGTCTATCTGCTTCTTGCAATAACTGTTAATAGATGGAATGTGATATAGGTTGATCGTAATGTGTGCGGTGTCACACGTTATCTGACAATATTTATCAAATCTTTTTAATATATTGATAATACGCAAGTTTGAATGCATGTAGATTAAGCTTGATATGAAACAAAAATCGTA
Organism: Macrobrachium nipponense; assembly: GCF_015104395.2. Classification (NCBI taxonomy): domain Eukaryota; kingdom Metazoa; phylum Arthropoda; class Malacostraca; order Decapoda; family Palaemonidae; genus Macrobrachium; species Macrobrachium nipponense. Next base: position 69,603,398 of record NC_061107.1, read on the forward strand.
TATGGATGTAAAATACATACATACATACGTATCTATCTATCTATCTATCTACCTATCTATCTGTCCTATCTACCTATCTGATCTATTATCTATCTATCTAATCTACTATCTATCGTAATAATTACATAATATATAAATAATATATATAAATAAAATAATATAGACATATATATTATATAGATTCCATATAGATACTATATATATTAATAATTATATATATAATCTATAGATCTATATATAATCTCTATCTAATATCCCAGTATTATATATATTCTATTATCTAATATTATATATATAATAAATAATATATAGGATAGTAGATATATATATTATATATATGTATATATATATATTATAATATATAATATATATATATAGTATCCCTATATATTATATATATCTAGATAATATATAGATATGTTATAATAATATGTATATATATTATATATATCATCTATATCTATATAAGATATATATATATATATATATAGATATATATATATATATATATATTATATATATATAAATATAATATATTATATAGATCTATCTATATCTATATATTATTCTTATTATCCTTTATATATCTATATATATATATATATCTATAGAATAAATAGATATAATTATATATATATATATATATAGGATCTATATAGATATCCTATAATATCTATTATATCTATTCTATCTATATATAGATATATATTATATTATATAAATATATAGATATATATATATATTATCTATAGATAGAAATAGGATTATATATATATATGTATGTATAAATTATATATATATATATCTATAATATCTATATATATATCTTATATAATATATATATATGATTATATATAGATATGTATATATATACATATATATATATATATATATATCTTATATATAGATATCATATCGATATATATATAATATATCTATATATATATATTTATATATATATATATATAATATATATATATCTATATATATCTAATATATAATCTATCTATCTATCTATCTATATATAATATATCTATAGATATATAAGATATATATATATTATTATATATATATATAGATATATATAATTATATATATATATATATAATATATATTTATGTAATTATATAATCTCTATATATATCTTATAATAATCTATCTATCTATTCTATCTTATATCTATATAATATTATATAATATATATATATATATATATAATATATATATAGATATCTATATATATATAGTATATATATATATATATATATATATAGATATCCTATATATATCTATATATATCTATCTATCTATCTATCTATATATATATATATATATATAGATATGGTATATATATATATAGATATATATATATATATATATATATATATATATATTATATCTATATATATATATACTTAGGGCCCAATTTTTCACGGATACAACATTCATTTGAATAGAATGGCTTTCTCACTGTTAACCAGCTTTTTTGAAATTGCTTCATATTTTCTAATTATTTCTTTACTTCATTGTTCAGGTTACTAATGGACACATAATGGGGTTCTTCCATTTACTCCAGTATTTTTACACGCGACAGCTGTTTCGTCAACCTATACGTATTGACGTTTTCCAACGCGTACTGATACAAATATGAGCCTACATGCGTTTGTGACGTCATGAGGACGGAAAGGTAGTACAATTGCCAGATACCTAGTTTTAAGTATTTACAAAAGACTATAGTGAAACATAAAAATAAGACAAATAAATAAATATGTTAACAACAGAAATTAAATAAAAAGTTGAAAGTAAGTTATTATATACCACATTATACATAAATATATATTAATTACATAGTATGTTTAATTCACTGAAAGTCAGTGTGCGCTCCTGTCCGCGTGTGGGGGGCTTTGTTCCACGCGTTGAAGGACTGCCTCCTACACGAGGGCAAGGATCGGTCTGCTTCACGTTGGATGTTTAAGGCTGGGACGTTGCATTGCGATGCTGACTGCTTCTGATATCAATAAACGATTGTAGTTGCCTTCCTTGTGTATTATTTTGGTGTTTGTGAGAAGTTCTTGTAATGATGGTTTTTTATTGTGGGTATCCACAAAGTGCTGATGAATGGCTCCTTGTTTCTGTGGGCCTGCATGCGACGTTTGAGTGTGGTGGTTATGTGTCCGATATAGCATTTTTTGGGGGACTGACATTGCTCGTCAGCACAGACAAACTTGTATACTATATCAGATTTAACCTCTTTCTCCGTCGATGGCCTCTTTGGTAATGAAAAATAGTACGGCCCCATCGACGGAGAAAGAGGTTAAATCTGATATAGTATACAACGTTTGTCTGTGCTGACGAGCAATGTCAGTCCCCCCAAAATGCTATATCGGGACAACAACCACCACCACACTCAAACGTCGCATGCAGGCCCACAGAAACCAAGGAGCCATTCATCAGCACTTTGTGGATACCCACAATAAAAAAACCATCATTACAAGAACTTCTCACAAACACCAAAATAATACACAAGGAAGGCAACTACAAATCGTTTATTGATATCAGAAGCAGTCAGCATCGCAATGCAACGTCCCAGCCTTAACATCAACGTGAGGCAGACCGATCCTTATCCGCCCTCGTGTAGGAGGCAGTCCTTCAACCGCGTGGAACAAAGCCCCCACACGCGGACAGGAGCGCACACTGACTTTCAGTGAATTAAACATATATGTAATTAATATATATTTATGTATAATGTGTATATAATAACTTACTTTCAACTTTTTTATTTAATTTCTGTTGTTAACATATTTATTTATTTGTCTTATTTTATGTTTCACTATAGTCTTTTGTAAATACTTAAAACTAGGTATCTGGCAATTGTACTACCTTTCCGTCCTCATGACGTCACAAAACGCATGTAGGCTCATATTTGTATCAGTACGCTTGAAAACGTCAATACGTATAGGTTGACGAAACAGCTGTCGCGTGTAAAAATACTGGAGTAAATGGAAGAACCCCATTATGTGTCCATTAGTAACCTGAACAATGAAGTAGAGAAAATAATTAGAAAATATGAAGCAATTTCAAAAAGCTGGTTCAGAGTGAGAAAGCCATTCTATTCAATATATGTATATATATATATATATATATATATATATATATATATATATATATATATATATATGATATGATAGATCTATATATATATATATATATATATATATATATATATATAGATATATGATATATATATAGTATATATATATATATATTATATATAGATATATATATATATATATATGCATAGATATATATATCATATATCTATATATATCTATCTACATCTATCTATATATATATATATATATATATATAGATATTATAGAATATAGATATATATATATATATATATATATATATATATATATATATATATATATATATATATATATATATATATATCTATATATATCATATCTATCTATCTATCATATATATATATAAATATATAGATATACTATATATATATATATATATATATATATATATATATATATATATATAGATATATATATATATATATATATATATATATATATATATATATATATATATATATATATATATATATATATATATCTATATATATATATCTATATATATTTATATATATATATATATATATATATATATATATATATATATAGATATATGATATATATATATATATATATATATATATATATATATAGATATATATATATATAGATATATATATGTGTATATATATATATATATCTAATAAAAGGAGCCCATAAAAACACCAAAATAGAGAAAAAGTACTATATTTCAGAGACTGCTGTCTCCCTCTTCAGGTAGATGAATGAGAAAAGTTTACAGAAAAGGTGGTATTTATACCAAGAGGTCCATCCACAAACAAGCCATTTTAAGTCACCCCCGCTGATAATCTTCCTCTAATCTTCTTAAGGGTTGGTTGAATGAAGGCGTTGTCGATCGTGTCCGAAATCCATCCTCCTTTTGAGATGTTCATTACCTGCCTCTCTTTTATTAAGGCCGATTCCATCATTTGACTCTTGTACCGGCAGTTGCTGCTATAAATTACACGTGACAAATTCCAGTTTATTCTATGGTTATGTTCATTTATATGGTTGAAAATAGCCGAGTTCTGTTGTCCATACCTAACTGACCGTTTGTGTTGTATTAATCTCTGGGGAAGGGATTACCTGTAAATCCGATGTAAGATGGTCACAGTTCCTGGCATGGATTTCGTATACCCCAGAGTCCTTTGGAGATGTCTTTTGTTGGACGTTAATCAGGATTTGGGCTAAGGTTGTTTGGTAAGTAAATACAAAAGGGTTCGATTTTCCGAGGGGTTGGTTATTCTCTTAATCGTGTCCAGGTGGGGAATTATTATTTTATTGTTGGGTGTATCTCTGGTCTTGTCTTTAGGGGGTCGGTAGAAAATTACGTTAGCTTTGTAAATTGCTTTCTCAATTATATGGTCAGGATATTTTAAAGACGAAAGTTGCTTGCGAATTAGTTCAAATTCTTTTTCCAGGAATTCTGGGGAACAAATTCGTAAGGCTCTTAAGAACAAGTTACTAGCTACACCTATTTTGATAGAAATGTCATGATAGCTAAAGTAGTGATGTATGAAAGTGAGAACGTTGGTTTTCTGTATAGGTAAATTTGTATTCTGTCGTATCTCTGATTATTAAAACATCAAGAAAAGGAATTTTGTTGTCTGTTTCCCATTCAACTTTAAATTTGATGCTGGGCACTAATGTGTTTAATTTCGAGAGGAATTCATTGAAATTGCCCCACCTATTATCCCAAAATGTTAGGATATCATCCACGTATCTCATCCACAGCATGTTTTTGGGTTTTATTGCATTTATTACTGTAGTTTCAAAGTATTCCATGTACAGATTGGCTAGAACAGGACTTAAAGGACTACCCATACTACACCCGAATTTTTGCTGTAGAATGATTCCCGAATGAAAATACGTTATTAGATGCACATAATTCAACTAGCTTTATTTTTTTTTTTTTTTTTTTTTTTTTTTATTTTTTTTTTTTTTTTTTTTTTTTTTTTTTTTTTTTGTCAAGCGCCAATGGGAAATGATCTGAATAGGGGATAATTTTACCCTTAAAAACTGAAGAACGTCCTGTACTGGTACTTTAGTGAACAAGGAATCTACATCAAGGCTTAAAAGTTTTATGTTGTGAAGTGGTATATGTGCTTCTCTGAATTTGTGACAAAAATCTTCCGAATGTTTTAATGTGACTGGGAGAAAAAGTGCCTAAAAAGGGGAAAGGAGGCCAGCTAACCATTTAGAAATTTTGTAATTGAAAGCACCGGCACATGAAACGATGGGTCTGAATGGAAGATTGTCTTTGTGAATTTTTGGGGTAAGGCCATAAAAATAGGGTAATTTAGGGGATTAATTACTTTAAATTTCTCTAATAGTTCAATACTCTTTTTGTCTTTGACCAATTAATCTTACTTTCCGAAAAAAATTTCTGTGGGAACGTTTGGAGGGGATTTTTCGTCAGTTTTTCGTATGTGTTTGTGTCGCTTAAGGAGCTGGTTGATTTTGTCAAGGTAGAAGTCTTTGTCCATTATTACGATTTTGCCGTCTTTGTCGGATCTACTTATTAACATCTAACTTTTTTAGCGAGTGGATGGCTATCATGAATCTGCGGGGAACAGGATATTTCTTATGTAAGTCAGTTAAAGCATTTAGTAACACTCCTTTTAAACATATCTCTTCACGGTTGTATTTTTTGTCAGATATGAATTTATCAAAAGCCACTATGAAGTCTAGGTTGTTTTTGCGGTCTGGCATAAGGGCAAAGGATAAGCCTAAATTTAAAACTAAATGTGATTTACAGTAAGGGGGGTGTTGGATAAGTTTAAAACTTTGTCTTGTTGCTCAAGATTATTCCATGCACTATTGTCTATTAGGTTATTTAACTTGCGGTAGAAGTCTGTTGGAATGAGTCACGCTATTATAGGCAGCAATGTCGAACAGAATGAAATCAGATACCTGTATATGTGGTCCGTAGTGAGAGGCGAAGATTAGACTGGGTTCCCTATATCACTCTGCGTAGTACGAAGATGTCGTTTTTCGTATCGGTGATTCTTTCCTCCAGGAAAATCTTGTGTGAGAGAGGGAAGGGGTCCGATGCAGAGTCCATCTCCCGAATCCGTACATTTTTGGTAGTACTTGTTTCTTTGAGGCATTCTTCTAAAAAGTGTTTTTGGTTTTTCAGCCGGTGTAGTCTGATCAGTTCTTTTTCAAACTTGCGAAAAATTGGCTTGACTTCTGGAAGTGATGAAGAATCCTGGAAAGGCGGTTGAATTCCATAATGGGCTGAAATGACTGGTAAAAATGTTCTGTAACAACAGAGTTCCATCTAATAAAAGGAGCCCATAAAAACACCAAATAGAGAAAAAGTACTATATTTCAGAGACTGCTGTCTCCCTCTTCAGGTAGATGAATGAGAAAAGTTTACAGAAAAGGTGGTATTTATACCAAGAGGTCCATCCACAAACAAGCCATTTTAAGTCACCCCGCTGATAATCTTCCTCTAATCTTCTTAAGGTTGGTTGAATGAAGGCGTTGTCGATCTGTCCGAAATCCATCCTCCTTTTGAGATGTTCATTACCTGCCTCTCTTTTATTAAGGCCGATTCCATCATTGACTCTTGTACCGGCAGTTGCTGCTATAAATACACGTGACAAATTCCAGTTTATTCTATGGTTATGTTCATTTATATGGTTGAAAATAGCCGAGTTCTGTTGTCCATACCTAACTGACCGTTTGTGTTGTATTAATCTCTGGGAAGGGATTTACCTGTCAAATCCGATGTAAGATTGGTCACAGTCCTGGCATGGGATTTCGTATACCCCAGAGTCCTTTGGAGATGTCTTTTGTTGGACGTTTAATCAGGGATTTGGCTAAGGTGTTTGGGTAAGTAAATACAAAAGGGTTCGATTTTCCGAGGGGGTTGGTTATTCTCTTAATCGTGTCCAGGTGGGGAATTATTATTTTATTGTTGGGTGTATCTCTGGTCTTGTCTTTAGGGGGTCGGTAGAAAATTACGTTAGCTTTGTGAATTGCTTCTCAATTATATGGTCAGGATATTTTAAAGACGAAAGTTGCTTGCGAATTAGTTCAAATTCTTTTTCCAGGATTCTGGGGAACAAATTCGTAAGGCTCTTTAAGAACAAGTTACTAGCTACACCTATTTTGATAGAAATGTCATGATAGCTAAAGTAGTGAATGTATGAAAGTGAGAACGTTGGTTTTCTGTATATGGTAATTGTATTCTGTCGTATCTCTGATTATTAAAACATCAAGAAAATTCCTTTTCTTGATGTTTTAATAATCAGAGATACGACAGAATACAAATTTACCATATACAGAAAACCAACGTTCTCACTTTCATACATTCACTACTTTAGCTATCATGACATTTCTATCAAAATAGGTGTAGCTAGTACTTGTTCTTAAGAGCCTTACGAATTTGTTCCCCAGAATTCCTGGAAAAAAGAATTTGAACTAATTCGCAAGCAACTTTTCGTCTTTAAAATATCCTGACCATATAATTGAGAAAGCAATTCACAAAGCTAAACGTAATTTTCTACCGACCCCCTAAAGACAAAGACCAGAGATACACCAACAATAAAATAATAATTCCCCACCTGGACACGATTAAGAGAATAACCAACCCCCTCGGAAAATCGAAACCCTTTTGTATTTACTTACCCAAACCTTAGCCAAATCCCTGATTAACGTCCAACAAAAAGACATCTCCAAAGGACTCTGGGGTATACGAAATCCCATGCCAGGACTGTGACCAATCTTACATCGGATTTACAGGTAAATCCCTTGCCCCAGATTATTAATACAACACAAAACGGTCAGTTAGGTATGGACAACAGAACTCGGCTATTTTCAACCATATAAATGAACATAACCATAGAATAAACTGGAATTTGTCACGTGTAATTTATAGCAGCAACTGCCGGTACAAGAGTCAAATGATGGAATCGGCCTTAATAAAAGAGAGGCAGGTAATGAACATCTCAAAAGGAGGATGGATTTCGGACACGATCGACAACGCCTTCATTCAACCAACCCTTAAGAGATTAGAGGAAGATTATCAGCGGGGGTGACTTAAAATGGCTTGTTTGTGGATGGACCTCTTGGTATAATACCACCTTTTCTGTAAACTTTTCTCATTCATCTACCTGAAGAGGGAGACAGCAGTCTCTGAAATATAGTACTTTTTCTCTATTTTGTGGTTTTATGGGCTCCTTTTATTAGATGGAAACTCTGTTGTTACAGAACATTTTACCAGTCATTTTCAGCCCATTATGGAATTCAACCGCCTTTCCAGGATTCTTCACTCACTTCCAGAAGTCAAGCCAATTTTTCGCAAGTTTGAAAAAGAAACTGATCAGACTTACACCGGCTGAAAAACCAAAAACACTTTTTAGAAGAATGCCTCAAAGAACAAGTACTACCAAAAATGTACGGATTCGGGAGATGGACTCTGCAATCGGACCCCTTCCCTCTCTCTCACAGAGGATTTTCCTGGAGGAAAGAATCACCGATACGAAAAAACGACATCTTCGTACTACGCAGAGTGATATATGGAACCCAGTCTAATCTTCGCCTCCTCACTACGGACCACATATACAGGTATCTGATTTCATTCTGTTCCGACATTGCTGCCTATAATAGCGTGACTCATTCCAACAGACTTCTACGCAAGTTAAATAACCTAATAGACAATAGTGCATGGAATAATCTTGAGCAACAAGACAAAGTTTTAAACTTATCCAACACCCCCCACCCCCCTACTGTAAATCAACATTTTAGTTTTAAATTTAGGCTTATCCTTTGCCTTATGCCAGACCGCAAAAACAACCTAGACTTCATAGTGGCTTTTGATAAATTCATATCTGACAAAAAATACAACCGTGAAGAGATATGTTTAAAAGGAGTGTTACTAAATGCTTTAACTGACTTACATAAGAAATATCCTGTTCCCCGCAGATTCATGATAGCCATCCACTCGCTAAAAAAGTTAGATGTTATAATAAGTAGATCCGACAAAGACGGCAAAATCGTAATAATGGGACAAAGACTTCTACCTTGACAAAATCAACCAGCTCCTTAGCGACACAAACACATACGAAAAACTGACGAAAAATCCCCTCCAAAACGTTCCACAGAATTTTTTCGGAAAGTAAGATTAATGGCAAAGACAAAAAGAGTATTGAACTATTAGAGAAATTTAAAGTAATTAATCTAAATTACCCTATTTTTATGCCTTCCCAAAACTCACAAAGACAATCTTCCATTCAGACCCATCGTTTCATGTGCCGGTGCTTTCAATTACAAAATTTCTAAATGGTTAGCTGGCCTCCTTTCCCTTTTTTAGGCACTTTTTCTCCCAGTCACATTAAACATTCGGAAGATTTTTGTCACAAATTCAGAGAAGACATATACCACTTCACAACATAAAACTTTTAAGCCTTGATGTAGATTCCTTGTTCACTAAAGTACCAGTACAGGACATTTCTTCAGTTTTTTAAGGGTAAAATTATCCCCCTATTCAGATCATTTACCATGGCGCTGACAAAATAATAAAGCTAGCTGAATTATGTGCATCTAATAACGTATTTTCATTCGGGGAAATCATTCTACAAGCAAAAATTCGGGTGTAGTATGGGTAGTCCTTTAAGTCCTGTTCTAGCCAATCTGTACATGGAATACTTTGAAACTACAGTAATAAAGCAATAAAACAAAACAACATGCTGTGGATGAGATACGTGGATGATATCCTACATTTTGGGATAATAGGTGGGGCAATTTCAATGAATTCCTCTCGAAATTAACACATTAGTGCCCAGCATCAAATTTAAACAGTTGAATGGGAAACAGACAACAAATTCCTTTTCTTGATGTTTTAAAATAATCAGAGATACGACAGAATACAAATTTCCATATACAGAAAACCAACGTTCTCACTTTCATACATTCACTACTTTAGCTATCATGACATTTCTATCAAAATAGGTGTAGCTAGTAACTTGTTCTTAAGAGCCTTACGAATTTGTTCCCCAGAATTCTGGAAAAAGAATTTGAACTAATTCGCAAGCAACTTTCGTCTTTAAAATATCCTGACCATATAATTGAGAAAGCAATTCACAAAGCTAACGTAATTTTCTACCGACCCCCTAAAGACAAGACCAGGATACACCCAACAATAAAATAATAATTCCCCACCTGGACACGATTAAGAGAATAACCAACCCCCTCGGAAAATCGAACCCTTTTGTATTTACTTACCCAAACACCTTAGCCAAAACCCAGTCCCTGATTAACGTCCAACAAAAAGACATCTCCAAAGGACTCTGGGGTATACGAAATCCCATGCCAGGACTGTGACCAATCTTACATCGGATTTACAGGTAAATCCCTTCCCCAGAGATTAAATACAACACAAACGGTCAGTTAGGTATGGACAACAGAACTCGGCTATTTTCAACCATATAAAATGAACATAAACCCATAGAATAAAACTAAACGGAATTTGTCACGTGTAATTATAGCAGCAACTGCCGGTACAAGACGGTCAAATGATGGAATCGGCCTTAATAAAAGAGAGGCAGGTAATGAACATCTCAAAAGGAGGATGGATTTCGGACACGATCGACAACGCCTCATTCAACCAACCCTTAAGAGATTAGAGGAAGATTATCAGTGACTTAAAATGGCTTGTTTGTGGATGACCTCTTTGGTATAAATACCACCTTTTCTGTAAACTTTTCTCATTCATCTACCTGAAGAGGGAGACAGCAGTCTCTGAAATATAGTACTTTTTCTCTATATTTTGGTGTTTTTATGGGCTCCTTTTATTAGATGGAATTCTGTTGTTACAGAACATTTTTACCAGTCATTTTCAGCCCATTATGGAATTCAACCGCCTTTCCAGGATTCTTCACTCACTTCCAGAAGTCAAGCCAATTTTCGCAAGTTTGAAAAGAACTGATCAGACTACACCGGCTGAAAAACCAAAAACACTTTTTAGAAGAATGCCTCAAAGAACAAGTACTACCAAAATGTACGGATTCGGGAGATGGACTCTGCAATCGACCCCTTCCCTCTCTCACACAAGATTTTCCTGGAGGAAAGAATCACCGATACGAAAAACGACATCTTCGTACTACGCAGAGTGATATATGGAACCCAGTCTAATCTTCGCCTCCTCACTACGGACCACATATACAGGTATCTGATTTCATTCTGTTCCGACATTGCTGCCTATAATAGCGTGACTCATTCAACAGACTTCTACGCAAGTTAAATAACCTAATAGACAATAGTGCATGGAATAATCTTGAGCAACAAGACAAAGTTTTAAACTTATCCAACACCCCCCTTACTGTAAATCAAACATTTAGTTTTAAATTTAGGCTTATCCTTTGCCCTTATGCCAGACCGCAAAAACAACCTAGACTTCATAGTGGCTTTTGATAAATTCATATCTGACAAAAAATACAACCGTGAAGAGATATGTTTAAAAGGAGTGTTACTAAATGCTTTAACTGACTTACATAAGAAATATCCTGTTCCCCGCCAGATTCATGATAGCCATCCACTCGCTAAAAAAGTTAGATGTTATAATAAGTAGATGCCGACAAAGACGGGCAAAATCGTAATAATGGACAAAGACTTCTACCTTGACAAAATCAACCAGCTCCTTAGCGACACAAACACATACGAAAAACTGACGAAAAATCCCCTCCAAAACGTTCCCACAGAATTTTTTCGGAAAGTAAGATTAATTGGCAAAGACAAAAAGAGTATTGAACTATTAGAGAAATTTAAAGTAATTAATCCTAAATTACCCTATTTTTATGGCCTTCCCAAAACTCACAAAGACAATCTTCCATTCAGACCATCGTTTCATGTGCCGGTGCTTTCAATTACAAAATTTCTAAATGGTTAGCTGGCCTCCTTTCCCCTTTTTTAGGCACTTTTTCTCCCAGTCACATTAAACATTCGGAAATTTTGATTTTTTGTCACAAATTCAGAGAAGCACAATATACCACTTCACAACATAAAACTTTTAAGCCTTGATGTAGATTCCTTGTTCACTAAAGTACCAGTACAGGACGTTCTTCAGTTTTAAGGGTAAAATTATCCCCCTATTCAGATCATTTCCCAGGTTGGCGCTTGACAAAATAATAAAGCTTAGCTGAATTAGTGCATCTAATAACG
>NC_061107.1:69620717-69623217 GCF_015104395.2 Macrobrachium nipponense
AGGTTCTCTATCGTTATGGACTGGTGCCTATCAACCTTAGCTCCATAAGGAATTTTATCCTCTCGGATGATGGAGACTTGCGCACCAGTGTGGTCAAAAGTTCGGACCTGGTGGGCAGGATAGCGACCTCTTGGAGGTGCGACAAATATGGGGCCCTGAGCAGGGGGGCCCTAGAGTGGATGGATTCGTCACAGCCATAGCAATGGCAGAAACAGGAGCTTTTTTGGGGCATCCCGCCCAGGCAGCAGTGTGCCCATGCACTCTGCATGTGTCACAGCAACTCTTGCTAAAATCAGGCCTGGACCTGCTGTTTCTGTTCCAATGGCTGTTTTCTTTTATTATGATTGGGTAGTCTATTTGGAGGAGTGGCAGCAGCTTGCTGAGGAGGATCCACCCTTGAGAGGCACTGCTCGGTGGTGTGACCTAGTTTGTTGCAATGCCCACAAACAGGTTTCCGAGGAAGGTTATTGGGGCGCTGGGTAGGCTGAGAGGTGGCAGCAGGAGTGAGAGGGAGAGAAGGACGTATTTTCTTCTTTAAAGAACTGCAATGGATGGTGGGTGTCATAGGCATCTACCCATTTACAGCACTCCAAAAGAGTCGTAGGAGCCTTGTCCACCAAGTGGGTGGCAAGATCAGGGGGGGTTTAGGCAAGAAAGTCCTCTAATTGAAAGAGTTCTAAGATCTCCTCAACCCATGTTGTGTTGGAGGCCTTCGTCCACCTACAGAGTGCTGGTGTCTTCTTGGCTGCCCACTCTGTCCACGTCTGGTTAGCCTCCTTGGGCATAATCCTCCATTTCTGCCTCCACCGGTCTGGGGTCAATTCATAAGCCCCAAGGATTGCCTCTCGGACGAGGGCGAGATCTTGTCGCTCATTCAGGGGAAGGGCCTCGAATGCAGTACACCCTTTGCCAGCAAGATGCTTGCCAAGGAGGAGGGCCACTTCCTGAGGTGTTGGATTGAAGTTCCCGAACACCTGCTTGACATGATCAAGCCAGGTGTCAGGTTCGTCATCGTCCCAAGCCGTAATGAGGCTGCCCATGCTGTGGAGGTGAGAGGGCGCAGGAGGCGTGGGACTCGGTGGTGCCAGAGTTGCACTCTGAACTGCCATAGCCAGTTTATGTGCTCTTTCTTTTTCCCTTTCGGCTGCTTAGAATTCTCTTTCAGCTGCTTCTCTTCTTTCCTGTGCTTCTCTTTCAGCTGCTTGGAATGGTCTTTCAGCTGCTCTATCTTGGGCTGCTTCCGTCAGCTTATCATTCACCCAATTGATCAGCTTTGCGCCCTCCAGCCCCAGGGCTTTTCCGGCTTCTGTGAAGGCCTTAGCCTCCTCCAGTGCTGCGTTACTGGCCATCTCCTCAGCCATAAAACGTTAGTAGACTAGCCTGAGAATAATAGGGAGGAAAGCAGTTGCAAAACAGCAAATGTCGCCAGAGGTATGCAGAAATGCTCGACGCAGACTTGGCAAGGTGACATTAAATCCCTGCAAATACAGTTACTACTGGTGCATAGGACGGCGGAACCCTCATGCCATAGAATCTCTGTAATTTACAGTTTGGCGGAGAACTCGACACCGGTAATGGATTTGGTAATAAATTTCGTAAAATAAAACAAAAGAATCTGGTCGACGCAATTCATGGAATCCTCATGTGAAAAGGTAGCAAATGGATGCCGTAAAGGCGGAAATTCAACACCAGTACAGATTTGTAAGGTAAAAGAAAAAAGAAAAAATCTAGTCCCGAAATTCACGGAAATTCAATGTAAACGTGACAAATAAATGTCGTAAAGGCGGAAACTTCAGTGCCAGTACGGTTTGGTAAGGTAAAAAGGGAGAGAGAGAAAAAAAATCTAGTCACGAAATTCACGGAATCCTCACGTGAAAACGTAGCAAATGAATGTCATAAGCAGAAATTCAATGCCAGTATGGCTTTGTGAATACAAGAAAAAATCTGGTCACGAATTCACGGAACCCTCAAGTGAAAAGGTAGCAAATGGCAAATACAGTTGATGATAAAAAATGTATATGGGATCTCCCTTTTGTTTGTTTTTTATGTATATCATCTCGAGGATGGAGACGGGAAGTTGATAAAATATATTCTTTTCCTTTACTACAACGCAAATCCCTTGAACCTAGCTTTGTTCAGAAAACCTAGGATAAACTCTATAACGCTATAAAAATACACCGCTTTTCACAACCCCGTCCTTTCCTAGCTCTCGCGAACCTAAGACCCTCCTGTCCGCAAATATAAAACCCCGGAGAATTAAGCCGCACGCAGGCCGTCTAGACAGAAATTTATGAATCACAACTGTTTTCAAGGCTGTGTTGGTACTACACTCAGGGTAACATATGCCCTTGTTCGAAATGCAAAAGTATTTGCCCTTATTTGATTACTTTCTGGACAGAAAATAACGAAAAGAAAAAGTTTACCTTTGATTTTGCTTATCCTAACGTTAAGAATGTTTTATGCTAACACTGTTTTTTATTTTCTTACTTATTGACTAATC
>NC_061107.1:69633217-69670717 GCF_015104395.2 Macrobrachium nipponense
AAAAAGACATTTACAGGTTTGGGACCGAATTTGCATAGCTTTTGTTTTCATGATTTTAAATCTAATTCCATTTTTACTCGTGTATATAGAGCCGTGTCCCTTACGTCTAAGTGGCATGTCTTTCATAAAGAAATTACCTTTCTTTTAACATATTTTACCGATAACTACTTTCCCACTAAGCTCGTCAACAGGATTATTTAAAAGGTTCTTAATAAAGAGTTTTGCACTAACACCAATGAAATAAGTGTTCCAAAGCTTCCTTTTTATGCCAGATTCCCATATTTACACGATGATTCCTTTAAGGCCGAATTTACAAAAATCGTACAAATATACTTTGGCGCATTAAAGGTAAAGCTTATTCCTGTTAATCCACTAACAATTGGGTCCATGTTTAGATTTAAAGATCGTTTATGCCCCCTCATGTCCTCTGTATAGTGTACAAATATTCTTGTCCCAGATGTCATTTGGGAACTTACGTGGGTTCTTCTCAGAGGATGATAAGGGTTCGCATAGACTGTCACAAGGGAGTTAGTTTCCGTACTGGATGTTCACTATCAAATCCCGAACAGTCCAGTATACGTGAATATAGTAAAAATGGGAAGTTTCCATTAAATATGATGATTTTATTATTGTGGGTCAAACCTCCAGTCCAAATGAACTTTGATCCTCGAGAGTCTTTTCATTAACAACTTGTTCCGCAGTTGAACCACCAGACCACCTCCACCCCCTTGTTTCTTTCTTAAGCCTATTGTTTTTGCATACATTCTTTTTGTTTTTGTTTATCTCTGGCCATGGTAGGTCGCCCGCCACCAGCACCCCCCCCCCCCCCCACCCCAGTATTCCTCAAATATTTTTTAACTTTGTATTTTACTAATTTATTTATTTATTTATTTATTCAACTTTCTATCTGAACTTTTAATTAACGTATGTGCTTTCAAGTTCTCGTGTTGTTTTGTCAATTGTTAGTGTATTTTTATCTATGTGTGAAGTTTCGGTTTTCATCTTAACTAGTTTGTAAATAATTTTTAGACAATTTTCAAATTAATTTAATTTATATCGATAGTTATTTATAATACAGACCCTGAGGATGCATTCTGCTGAATGCAAAAGGCCTCGGTTGGAATAAATTGTATATGTATATACATTCACACAGTGCTGCTTATGAATACTATGAGAGCGAAAGGAGACACTGACGTATGCAAAAGTGAAATATCAAATAGGACCGATCCATACTTTTCCTATTTTATTGCCCTCTTCACTCTTTCTACACTGACCTTTCAAAGCTTTATTAAATGCCATCTGCCTGTCCCTAAACTCATTCCGTGGTTTGCTTTTTTATACATTTTAGTTCCAGTTTCATAAAGCTAAAAGGCTGACCTACACCAGAGTCTAATGAAGTGTTTTCTCTTCTCTGATTCTGAAACCATCAACATCATCATCCGAATTGCTCTCCAGATAATGCTGCCGCTTTCCTTTCATACCAGACCCTTGCCATCCTTTCCTTTTTTTTTCTCCTTCCTGTCCTTTATCTGCTTCCTTCTCGGTCTGTCCCTGAAACATAACCATATCACTAAGCCTGAGAAATGACTAAAATATTCTACACATTCTTTGGCCCCTCTTTATAATTGGCGACGGGACAAGGCAGGGGAAAATATAAATGGCTGCTTGGATTTGTCTGGACCGAAAAAAATAAAAAAAAAGAAAACACGGAAAAAAACAGATGACCGTAAAACATGGGAAAAAGACTCCGAGGAGAGGAAGCAGGAAATTGAGTCTGAGTCTGAGAAGCACGCCTGTCAGCCATTACATTTTTTTTTTTTTCATTATCATTATTTTCTTCCACTTTTCTCTTTTCCTTTAGGGAGGAAAGGAAGAGATAAATGTTCTGGCACAGCTTTATGGAGACAGGGCCATAGCCAAGGTCTTGTGTAGTTATGTAAAAACATATCAATTCCAGAGGATATGGCAGTTTCATATTACCATATTTTTAGATGTTTCTGTCTCTAGTTTTCGCTAAGCGAGATGAGGGGGAAATCTTCAAGCACACTAATAAATATGCTAGTTCAGTCGGATTGAGTTTTTGCCTGGTACCTGCAGTCATGAAACTTATGATTCACGGATGATGCTTAGATGTTGGAAAGTCAGCTGCAGCATCAGCAAAATCATTATATCATCTGGATAAACTGCAATGTGTTTGGGAGGCTCCTACGGGAGTGGAGATCCGTCCGCAGAAATCCTTCAAGGTCACAAATACTCTTCAAATTATATTCTTTAAGCTTTAACCACTACCTATGATTTACGCACTTGTAAATTTTAGTACGCGCCTAAAAACGATAAAAGGAAACTTATTTTAAAAATAGAGATTATGAAACGGCGTCCATTCTTCATGAAAGTTTTCCATTGTGGTTTAGAGATAAACACATTAAACATGTCGAAATGCTACAAAACACAATTGAACGTGAAATCACCTTTCAAGAAGGATTTTAAAAATGTCGTGAAATATAAAGGGTATCATACACATTACATACACACACATACGCACACACACGCACTAGATATATATATATATATATATATATATATATATATATATATATATATATTATATATATACACACACACACATATATATATATATATATATATATATATATATATATATATATATATATATATATATCCAATGTGGCACGAAGGAACTTGTAATTGAGAATATCCTTAAATCCACGATAGAAAGGTAAATGAAACAAGTACTTTCGTAGTATATTCTACATTTTCAAATTCACACTGAATATAAAAGAAGTTGACAGGCCTTTATACAAAATCAGAAAGAGGGGGCGGGGTTACAGTTTTTTAAGCTGGGAGGCATGTTCTTTAAGCAAAAGAGATAGGAAAGAGGCTCAAGGTATAATCCTGGGTGGAGATTTAAATTCCTTGTTGGTGTCCCTTCGATAAAGATGGACGCCGATAGATTCCTTTTTCGGTGACCTTTGACCCTGCAGATAATCGAGGAATGATTCCAGTTAATAGCATGGCCTGTCTTATGCCAATGACATTATTAGTTAATCCTCTTGAAATGGCATATTTGTGCTGAGAACGTCTTAACTTTAGGTCCTTAGAGGTCTGTCTAACATAAATCTTATTACATTCTCTACAAGGAATACTGTATACAATATTGTTTGAATTTGGATGGCTATTTTTAATTAGTTTATTTCTCGAAATATTATCATATTTAAATACTAAGTTAATATCAAAAGTTTTTAAAACAGGTACAGCAGGAATGAAATTGGGATGAAATAGTATACAGAGAATATTCTTAAATTCTTTGTTAATACTGATTGGATTGCAATAGGTCATTTTTGCTTAATTTTACAATGTTCCAAAATATATGAAGGGTAACATAATTAATCTCCTCTTTTATCAATAATTCTAAACTCTTCTTCTAAAAATTCCAGACTACAAATTTTAAGAGCTCTGAGATACATACTGGAAAATGTTGACATCTTAATATGTTTAACCATATACATACTGGAAAATGTTGACATCTTAATATGTTTAACCATATACATACTGGAAAATGTTGACATCTTAATATGTTTAACATGGTTAGAGTTAAAATGAATATATGACAAAATTATTAGTAGGTCTCCTATATATGTTAAAACTAAAATTTTAATTTTTTCTAATACCTAAGACATCAAGAAATGGTATACAATAATTTTCTTCATATTCTCTATTGTGAATTTTAAGGATGGTACAAGATTATTAACTATATGCAGGAAATCAGGAATATGTTCATCTTCTTTTACAATACAATCGTCTACATATCTACTATGAGATTCAGGGCCTCTGTAACACGGTTTTTTGGACTTTGCTCCTTGTCAAAGCATCGGATGTACCTGAAAGTTGACATATGTATATTTTACAACCACACACAAATTTTGTCAGCATTATCAATAACCTAAACCCTATAGTTTTAATTTTTATAGAGTAAAAATTGTCTAGCCGACGCCATGGCCAATGATTACGCGCCAAGAGTCGAAAAACATTCATTACGTAAGCAAAGTAAACAACTTTTGACGAAATGTTGCGCCGCCCATCCACTAGATAGAAACCCATTCACCTTGTTCCATCGGCTCTGAAACCCAAAGACTTTATGAATGGCGGAACGATACATAGATGTGGGTGGGGTATCTGTGCTAGCGTAGTAATACTACTGTAGCAGTAGTGCCGCAACAGTATAGCAGTAATATACATGAATTAAACGTTTAGGCCAACTGCTGGGATCCTTGAGGATCATTTAGCACTTCTTACAACTACTCGAGAAATGAGTTTTTATAGCCAGAAGTTAAATTTTCTAATCCAACAATGCCCATGATAGCCTTCAGTGTTATCCTGAATTATAACGAGGCCAAAGTGGGTGGAGCCTCATGAAGTTATCATTCTGACGATAATTATTGGTGAAGGTTTAAAGCCAAAATACGGTACCGGCTATTTTTTTTTTTTTTCAGTAAATAGGTAGATAGCCAATAAATAAAAATTGTATGACATTGGATATAGTAGTTATCAAATCAAGTTTGTCTACTATGTTTTTGAAAATTACCAACTATTCCTTACATCTTTTCAATCTGATTGTGACCTACAAAGCAGACTGTAATTTCTTAGGAAACTTATTTTGGGAGTTAGACTAATAATCGAAGTATTTTTGTATTTATTAACATATTTTGTTGGTTTGTTCATTATGACAGTTATCACTGGAGAGGTTCAGAGTTCATAAAGGTGTGCTGCTTTGGTTGTATTTAAATTTGTTTGTCATTGTTGCCAGAGGTATATTCTTTGTTACGTATAGCCAATCATCCAACGAGAAAGAGGGAAGAAATGCTGTCATAAGTTACGTAACGAGTGCGTTCGAAACCTTTTCTCTGAGTAAGTTGGCCCGTCTTCAAAAAAAGTCACTTTTACATTGTAAGTACCAAATTTATTCAACCTACGTAATGCAGAATACAGTCAAAATTTATGCGTAGATATAATGTGTATTCTGAATAAGCGTTATATTTATGAAATGCATAGGTAAAAAGTTATTGCGAAAAAACCGTGTTACAGAGGCCCTGAATCTCCTAGTAACCTAAAATACATTAGAAAATAAATTTCTTGGTTTAAGAGTAGAAATAAAAAAATAATGTAAATATTAGACAAGAGTGGCCATACTAAATATCTGTTCATAGAAATTATCATTGAAAGTGAATTTACAATTTTTTATACAAAGGGATAACAAATTAATAATAACATTAGTAGGTAATTCTAGTAGATTATACGAGTCCAAATGTTGTGATAAATGTTGAGGTAATTCTTTAATAAGAACTTTAGTGAACGAAGATGTTACATCAAAGCTAGTTAATTTGTCAGTGCTGGATGATTCAATATGGGAGAGTCAAGCACATATATATATATATATATATATATATATATATATATATATATATATATATATATATATATATATATATATATATATATATAGTTATTAGCTGTTTCCATTCACTGTCATTACCCTTATTTTGATTTGCTTGATTTTAACTTTGTTATAAATACACACACACATATTATTCTATAAATACGCACAAACGCATATATATATATAAATATAATATATATATATATATATATATATATATACCTACACACACACACACACATATATATATATATATATATATATATATATATATATATATATGTACATAGTATAAATATGCTTAAAAAATCACAGTAGATGACTTGACTTTATAAATACAACCGAATACCACAGCAAACTACGAATGTCTCCTGTTATATACCTGCGGTATTCGTATATATATACATATATATATATATATATATACTATATATATATATATATATATATATATACATATATATGTATATAATTCTATATATCTATATATATCTATATATGTGTATATATATATGTGCGTTTGTGCGTATTTATAGAATAATATGTGTGTGTGTATTTATAACAAAGTTAAAATCAACCAAGTCAAAATAAGGGTAATAACAGTGAATGGAAACAGCTAATAACTATCTGGGGTGAAATACTCAACAGACAAGCCTACAGAAATTATGCGCTTTCAGAAGGTATCCACAAGTATGAATACTGATTCAATGAATGCGGAAAATGGAGCCCCAAAAAATCATAGATTGTGAAATGCGTACTTGGATATAAATGAACTTAATTCAGGCCGCATCGTTCGCCATATATTAAATTCGCCTCTTGCGGGAAATGCGGCTCCAGTCTAAGTGTATTAATGCGGCTCCCTCACCTCATACACTTAATGCTGCCAGCTTAGATCCCTTTGACAAACTACTTTCCCTATATTTTCCTCTTAAGAGTCAACAAGTTTTCAAGGGGCAAGATAAGAGAGGGAGAAGGGGCGAATGTTAAGGGGAAATGAGCTAGTTGACGAATTCCATTTTGTGAATGAGGAGCATTTGCATAAATGCCGATTGGTCTCGGAGGAACAAGTAAAAAGACTTTATGACAACATGGTTGTTACACATATGAGGCAATTGCTATCATTTGTTATTTACACACACACGCATACACACACACACACACACACACACACACACACACACACATATATATATATATATATATATATATATATATATATATGTGTGTGTGTGTGTGTGTGTGTGTGTGTGTTTCTTTGGAACACGTTCCCATGTGTTCATTTCCACCATATCTCATGGTGAAGAGGAAACAACTACCAGTAAATGTCTCTCTTTCGTCACGTACCTGTCACATGGATAACACACGGATAACTATAACGCCTCAAATATCACTTACTAAATGCCTCCATCAGTGGTTATGTCAGGGGTCTTGAAATCCAAGGGCAGATGACCAAGCAAAATTAGTAAAGTGGTAGGTATGAGTATTAGAATAAACGAGAAAAAAATATGCATCCGGGTATTTACACAGGAGACACCGAAGTGTAAATGTTCTTAAGAAAGCTCGGGATTTTACCGTATATGAGAGTAAGGCGGTATATTTATTCAAGAAGTCATAGCCAGAAGGGAAGAACCAAAAATGTGGAAACATATAATTAAGGTACAGGTATTCAAGAAGAAATCACTAAGAATGTCAATTCTTAGTGATTTCTTCTTGAGTACTTGTACCTTGAATACCCTAGAAAAGACAATTTATATATTGTACCAATAAATATATGTTGAATTCATATACATTTTGAGGAGGTGTACTGAGTAAGAAATGGAAATTTGCCTAAATCAATTTCATTTAGAATTTATGTAATGCTCTTTCGATGAAGGAAAACTATTGATTGCTCGATTCTCGCTCTCCTAAATAAATGCCTCATAAAAATCGAAGGCTGAGAAATTTGTTGATTTTTGGTAAAACGGATCTCAGGCATCTTTCTGAAGAAGAATTGGGAAATCGCAGTCGGAGCATCTCCACTACAGCTGTGTGCTTTATCTAAGACCTTTTCAATGCTGCTTTAATAATAATAACAATAAAAAAAACGCATTTGGTGAGAAGGCGGTTGGGAGGACAATCAATTCTTCCTATAACTGTCGAAAAATGAAAAAAATTTAACTTGCTTCACCAAAGCTAAGGCCGAGGTTTTAATTGTTATTCAATTTTAATGCTTTATTTATGTATCTCTTGGTAAATATTCATCTATTTGCTTCCTGAACCTGACCATATTCAAGACAAATGTTGAAAGTCAGATAAATGAAGTTAGTTTATCATGATCACAATCTTCTAAACAAAGTCGATCAGTAGTTTTGATTTTCGGGCAGAAGAAACAAAACAGCGTTTTCACACTACGTCTTTTGATTGACTCTTCGATTTGGTGATAGGAGTAATTTTAGATGTCTTTACCGCTTAATAATATTCTGCATTTTTACATTTAGCAGGATGATATACTTTATCCCACTGTTTCTCAATATTAGAATTTCATATGAACTGGATAAAAAAGGAATCAATTGATATGATGTAGATGTATTATACAAAAGAAAGAAAAATGGCACCATATCGTAGTCTTATTTTTCTTTGCAGCAACTCCCTGCGAGAGGAAACGGCCTACACACACGCACACACACGCACACAAACTCACACACACACACACACACACACACACACACACACACATATATATATATATATACATATATATATATATATATATATATATACACACCCACACATCATATATATATATATATATATATATATATATATAATATATATATATATATATATATATTATATATATATATATATATATATACATATATTAAAACTATTTCTTAGCAGGGAGTTGCCGCAAAGAAAAATAAGACTATGATATGGCGCCCTTTTTTTATTTTTTTTTGCATATTACATCATAACAACTGATTCCTTATTTGGTCCAGTTTCTATATGAAAATTTCAGTAGTATATAATATATACATATATATATTTATGAGATATTTATATACTATACATATATATATTATTATATATATATACTAGATAATGTAATATGTAAGGGATATACGTATAATACACCAAACACACACCACACACACACACAACACACACACACACACACATATATAAATATATATATATATATATATATTATAATATATTATTATACACTATATTAAGCCATATCCTCTAGCAGGGAGTTACCGCAAAGAAAAATAAGACTACGATATGGCGAACATTTATTTTTGTATAGCACAGCATAGCAACTGATTCACTATTTATACAGTATATATGAAATTCTAGTATTGAAAAACAGTAGGATAAAGTATTTAATCCTCCTAATGTAAAAATGTAGAAGATTATTAAGCGTTAAAGATATCTGAAATTAATCCTGTCACCAGTTTAATCCAATGTATACCTTCAATATATAAGTACGAACTAGACTGAGTATATATTTCTTTCAGTCACTTATGATAACAGAAGATACCTGGAGTCAAGGTGTTATGCCGAGAACATTTTCCTTATGAGGCTTTCACACATAGACTGATCACATATGGAGTTGTGATAAGGTTTAAATTATTTTCGTTTTAACTTGTACTAAACCCTTGAAAATATATAACATTTCATGACAGTTACGTTGATAGTTCCTCTGGTGATAAATAAGAATTTCCTCAGCTGTCAGCAGCGATAAGCTACCCTGCCCGAATGTAATGCTGCAGCTGTACTTACTCAATAAAGGATGCCTGACACAGATTGTCACGAAATAGGAGGATGGTGACTCAGATATTAAGTAAAGCGCGCTATATCTTTCCATTGAAATGAGCTGTGGGATCAGACAAAAATTAAATAAATCTGTAAGATATAAAGTAAATGTACCCTGGATAATCTCAGCAATGGAAAAATTTTATTTTATCAATACGTGCGAAACAGATGATTTAAAGACAACAATAAAATATAAGATACCACATAAAACAATCGGACAGTTTGTAAATCGGTCAACTAAATGTAGCTGGTACACAAAACAGGGCAAAACAGAAATTTTAGAACAGCCCTGTTAGTTGGGGAGATCAGTGATACCATATGGATTTGAACCTTAAAGTAAAGAAAATAACGGAAAAGAATGAGGTAAGAGAACGTTTTATTGAACATACTACATCCACCATGCAACCTCTGACTTTTCCTAAGCCTGTTCGAAGAAGATTTAAAGAAGGTTAAGGGTTTGCATGAAGGTTCTCAAGTAGAACAGTGTGCAAGGCATTGTGTAGTGATTAATTCACTGCCTGATAAACGTTTGAGCATATTGTTATAGTTCTGCCACCATGTACAAGATTACTAAGTGCGGAACTGAGGTCGTTCGTATTTATCACATCTAATAGCATAACAACGTATATTCGTTTTATTCATCTTCTAATATTAATGAATTAGTAAACTTCAGGCAGTTGTCAGAATTTCCTCATTAGGTTTTCCACACCAGTCATTACCTCTCTTTATCGTCTCATTTGTATTGGTACATCCAGTAGTTGAATGATAATATTATAGTGCAGCAGATAAATAGAAAAATACTTCAATTTGTGATCCACGCATGAAATTTGGCACAAGTGCTCGCTCATTTTAACCACCTCTTTTGAAAAATCTGGGTGTCCAATCAAAATTTGAAAATGGCCGCAACTTTTCAAGATGGCCACTAGTTGTTTCGATTTCTGATACTTTGAGTAAATCATTGTTGAAATAAATGCATCAATCATTATTCAGATAATTTCTTCCTGGATAAAAGAGTTAATTGAAGATATCACCAGGTCCTACTACTATATTTACCATTATGATAAAGATGTCGGACAAAATAGCTGCCATTTTCCTTGATAACTCTGCAACTAAGAAAGATAGAGACAAAATTTTTATCTATGCCAGGGAATCTGCTATTGTCAATATTACATCTTGGAAAGGACCCCATAATATTCCTGAAAAGTATGCAGTCACAAAACTATAATGGAGTATGATAATGTAATATCTTATGTATTTTCAATGAAAGCACTGTCTCAATGTCTTTTTTTAAAGCCTGAAATGAACGCAAGATTTTAAAGATGCATGGTGTCACCCTTTAGTGTGTGTGACAAAATTCTCATTCAGATGTATCTGAAGGTTCATTTGTAACATTATAGTTGCACCTCAGCATTATAGTTGCACCTCAAAATATGATTACACCTCACATTAGCAGCTACATAAAGCTGTGCATGTAAGCCCAAGCCTGTAGCATTTGCACCTGCCAAGGCAACCAGACTTGCAGCCACAACTCTTTGCAATGGGGGAATTGGCTGTTTGGAAGACTTTCCAGTCTTCGCCAACTTTTTCCTAAACCCAATCAGCTGCACTCTGTGCTTCTGGTTAGCGCAGAATTGCCTGACCCCATAGACAACCTGCCTGATATGCTGAGCACTGGGTATGTTGAAACAGAGCTGCTCTGGTTGGAGGGATGGCTTCATAATGGTCTCTCCTTTCTGGTAAGTAAGTCTAGTCTGGCCTCATCCACATTGTCAACAGTGCTTGACCTCTCACACATGAGGACCACAAACTCCAGAATCTTCAATTCCCCATTTTTGATGGTTGGTGGGTACCAGCTGAGTTTGGAAAAAACTGTAATGGCCTCTGGAAAAATGCTCCATGTTTGCCATGTTGCTTTCATTCGTTTATTTCCATAGGCTGAGACTGCGTCACAACCTGTATATGCACAGAAGAACGGCATGCCTTTAGCCTTCTCTCGATCAACATTGTTGTACAGGCTGTGAATACCAATCTATTGAAGGCTCTGTCCCTGGCCAAATGCAAGCCACAGCTGCTGCAGACCCATGCTTTTCAGAGTTAGGAACACACTCAGGCTAATGGCATGGACATCTGTGTCATTGGCTTTGGCCATGATAGACTTGCTCTCCTGTCCTGAAGCATATCTAGCATGCACAAAGAACATTTGTCCTGTTCACGTAGACTCACTTTGTGAATGCTGAGTGCTTGGGTTTCCTTGGTCACAATAACCAAGTTAGTGCAGACATCTGAGCAATCTTGCCTGCCCAGAAGTGAAACAGCTTTGACTTGTCATTGTGCCTCAAGAAGTTTTGCCTGTCTGAAGGAATGGGGTTCTTTTGGAGCTTGTGTATGATTTCAGACTTGATGAACTATACACATCAAAGACAATAAGTGTTCACTGGCACTCATTAGCATGGGTACTAATTCTTGGCAGAAATCTTGGTAGTTGGTGAGGCAATGACCAATTGTTCCGGGCACTGCTGGTATAATTGGGATATGTTTGCAAGAGGAAAAATAGCAGGACCATCTGAATTAAGCTGGTTTCAACGATATAATTAACCAGCTCTGATAGAACCAGTGTATATACATCTGGTTCTTCACTGTGACATCGTTCTTTCTTAAGATTTTTAAGATGGGACCTCTCCCTATTGTAAAGGTCGGCGAAACATACAAGATGGTATTTCAGCTCTTGTGCAATTGCATCATCTGCACCTAGTTTTGTCAATAATTTACCATCATTAAGTGTGTGAGTGCACTCATGTAGGATTCTGTTGAGATTCACGGTCATTACTCGTCGAAGATCTAATATAGGTGCCAAATTTTAACAAAAATACATGCTTCATAGGCATGACTCATTCGACGCTGTTTAGCTTGCGTGTATCATTAACTGAAGTATTTTAGTGAAAAAATGATTTTATCTGCTTCGATATTATTCGACAACAGCGATACTATGTTTCTGAAGGCTTCTAACCTGCCTTGCCCCAGCAGTTCACCAACGTTAGGTTAGTATAGTTCGAGTTACACTTTCAATGTGAAATATATTTGATGACATTTTATTTTATAAAAGTCGGTGATAGCAACACAGCTGACTTCATCCTCGAGAAATGATGTGAACTTCGAGAAAATAAAATGAATGAAATTGGCATAGACCAAACGTTAATTACTTAGTCTTGTATCAAAATGATAAATCATCTCAGGGTTAAATATCTCTCTCTCTCTCTCTCTCTCTCTCTCTCTCTCTCTCTCTCTCTCTCTCTCTCTCTCAAGTCGCAAAAACCCAATTATTTTTGTAACAACCTCCTTGAAATGGAATCTCGTGCAAGTGAACTTACTGACAGGTTCGTGGCTGTTCCTTGTATCATAAAAGTTTCCCACGCAAGATATTCAAAGGAAGAGAAAAAACGTGAAAGGTGCTGCTGGCATCAGATGTTAGTGGATAACATTTTCTAGTATGCAAATAGTCTTCCGAATTATTCACAAGTTGCCCTCCTCCACAAAATCGTTTTTACTGAATGATGAATTGATCCGTAGTTGGAACCACATGAACAGATTCGATGGCTGACGAAAATGTTTCATTCTTTAAAGAGGAAAATGACCAATTAAATACCCAATGGATGTCGCAAGTGAAAAACAGGTCTTCCAAATGTATTTTAAAAAGTAATAAAGCAAAATTAGTATTGCGTTTTTTAATCCTCCAATCCACCTACACTAAAGACACACAAACATACATATAAATTTACATACATATATAATCTGACGGAAACAATTAAGCTTTCACGGCATAGAATAACCTTATGTAAAAACGAATATTTGTTACGTCAAAGTCCACGGTAATAATGATACGAATTCCTCATGCCAGCAAAACGGTGAATTTTTGTTTTCTAAGTACCAATATGGCAACTTTGGGTAAGAAAAAAAAAAGAAAAAAGCTTTAGCACCTTTTCGTCCCAATTTCATATCACCGTATTGCATCAACCTAAGTCGTTCCTACTTCCAAAAATCCCTATGTTCAGTAAGTATTAAAAGGCCAAAAGTATATTTTTGCGACTTTGTGCTGTAATTCTTTTAGTATATCATATACCTTCAGTAAATGAAAAATAAGGAACTGTTTGTTAAATTACAGGGAAAGCCTGTATGGTAAATTAATCTATCGACAACTAACTCTTCCTTTCTTTCATTTGTAGATACTAAGATTAAAACGCAGCTATATTTGTTAAGATCTAGTAACCTTGTGCTAAAATTATTCTTACTAGAAGCTGGGTTATTAGACACCCAACTATCTGGTTCTTTGTGTCACCACTGGTTCTGTGGCAATTCAGAACTTAAGCCACGTGGATGTGATGGCAGCAAACAAAACAGAAGAAGAAATGCTGGTAAACGGATTACGGGTAGCGGGAGTAGAGGGAGTATTAAGGTGGGGGAGGGGGGGGGGCGATTTAAAAGGTGTTTTTGCCGCTGTTATGGTTGTTTCTTATGTAAGCGAGTATGTTGCAGGGTGTCTGCTAGGTGGGAGTGATCTTTCCGTTTCTAGTTGTCTGTTCAATATTGGTTTGTGCAATAAAATGCAAACAGATTCCGTTATAATCAATCTTTAGCGACTAAGTATGTTCTGTGCAGATTGTATCTGTATTCCCCACTAGCACTTGCGTTGTAGGTTAGCAGTTGTGATAGCTATATAGTGTTTGTTGATGGATCCATCATGTCGATAGTCCTGTAGGCGTCATTTTAGTGTGTGGAAAGTATGGCCATTAAATTGTTTCTCAGCATGTACGCGTTTACTGCAAACCCAATTTGACAGCTTCTCTCATAGGCTGCTGAAGATATATTACTGGAAGTAAATAAACATTATTTGATGTAATGAAGGCAGTGTAGATGGAAAAGATACCGGTCTGGTATAACAGCGAGAATGGTACGGGGTGTTACGTCTCCATGATATAATTCAGAGAAAGGGTATCAAGCGTAGGGCCAAAGCTCAAATATTTCCTACAAATATTAGATATATTGTCAAGATGAAAACACAGAGTAACAGCGCAACAGAGCATAAAAAGTATAGTCGACTGATGCTAAAATTTATATATATATTATATATATATATATATAAATATATATATATATATATATATATATATTTATATATATATATATATATATATATAAATATATATATATATACATGTATATATATATATATATATATATATATATATATATATATATATATATATATATATATATATATATATATATATTTACATATCGGGGCCGCATATAAACTGAATACGTAAATGGAAAATATTATATGGAAATACAAGGTCACTGGATTTTAACTTACCTTAAAAAAGGGGAGTTTTGGTATTATTATTTTTAGAGAAAGAGGTCGCCAGAAAACTCAGCTAATTACTTTACATACATTTATTTACAAGAGGCCATTGAAATGGCCTTGAGAAAGAGTAAATGCAGCTTGTCCGCACGGGGACCATATTATCTCTCACAAGGGGATAGCTGGCTAAAATGAGATTCACGTAAATGCTGGTTTTCAAAATTATTCATATTATCTTGCGGTAATGCAGCACTTGCGGGTGCGAAGACTTGGACACGTGACTCAGCAAATCTGGAAAAAATCCCAGATTAGACACAAAATAAAAAGGAAGACTTCTTGCACAAGTTACGGTTATTCAGTTTTCTCTAACACACTGGGGAAAAGGAACTCTAGTGTTTAACTGAGATGCAATGACTTCATTTGTCTGGGACGATCACAAAAGGGAGACATGCGGCCACGAGGCAGTGAAAGGAACAAAGGAATGTTCATTTGAGAATTAGGAGTTTGAATTTTGAAAATGGGGAGTAGTTACATGACTAGGAGGGAAAGAACTGCCAATATGACTGATTCACAAGATGTACCTGGATGCATTATTGGAAGTGGACCTTTGTAGGGAACTGGCATCCGCTTTGTCTGAGGTCTGGGCACGCCAGTTGCGCCGTGGTAGGCCTAATGGAAGGCTGGCTGGGCAGGACGTGTGTCCCAGGTCACTGACTCGAGTGGACTGAGATCGAATGCAGGTGTGATTCAAGGGGGATGGGTTCAGCTTATCCCCCCAAGAGCAGGACATCCTGGAAACAGAAGATACGGCCAGCAAAGGGTTCACAGGAAAAAAGAGCTTAGATGTAGGCCTAATAAGTACCTAGCTAGCTACACACTTCCCTTTGGGATACGTCCCTAAGGCTGACAAGAGTCTTTATTCCCCCTCTCTAACAGGAAATTCCTATCTCTGGCTGGCGTTTTCCCCTTTGAAGTCAGCTGATTCGGGGAAAATGGCTGCTTTTCTAGCAATCAAAATATTTAACTAAATGCTGGGTAGACGAGGCGATCAATAAATGTAACAATATAATAATATATATCTATATACATATATATTATAATAATATATATATATATATGTGAATTTGTATCATATCACCGTAATTTATTTACAAACATTACTCTACAAATTTCGCTTAATATCCAATTCGCACTACTTCGGGAATATAACGGAGGTAACACGGACTGAATATTAAGCGACATGTCTAGATTAATATTTGTGTGTGTGTGTGTGTATGTATATATGTATATATATAATATTTTTTACTTGATATTACTTTTAGAAAAGCTCTAAAAGACACTTATGAACAAACATGGCTAAACGTGTGTATCTCTTTTGCAGATGTGGCTCCATTGCGTCCATTTCCGGTGGCTCTCGAAGGTTCTTTGACTGTGGCTTCTAAACTCGTGGTAATATATTTTATTTAAAATCTTATCGCTGAAGTTTGAATCTACTTTACTCAGATAAAAATAATTTATGGTTAGCAATATGTTCCCAAATTTGTAAACTCATGAACATTCATAATAATCTGAAACCTATACTGTTCCTGTATTATGTGTAGATTGATCATTAACAGGTGCTTGAAATAGAAGAAGAACAAAAGGGAAACTTGAACTAAGTTTTTTCGTAGTCTTTATTAGGCAGTGACTAACTGAAGGGAGCATCACAGAATCAAGTGGACGTTCCAAACACATTATTAGAAGAATGTCTGGCGGGCAACAGTCACATCATTCAAACCTGGAAATGTCTCCCTCTTGTCTCTCAACTTGGCTCTCGAGGTCCCGTGCGCGACTGCAGACAGAGTCAGTCCTGCATACGAGGACGACAGCTCCACCTTCTGGATCACCTTTTTCTCGGCAAAGAGTCAGTCCTGCATACGAGGACGAACAAGCGTCCACCTTCTGGATCACCTTTTTCTCGGCAAAGAGTCAGTCTAACATTCATCTGTATTTGGACATTCTTGTTCCTGTTTATGGCAAGCACATCATGCACAGCTGATACTACTGGTGGTGAGTTTTGACTTCTTCCATTTTTTTCTGAGTATTTTTAATTAATATAGTTTGTTTTTCAGGTTCAATATGAAGTTCTCTGAGTCGGGATTATTATTACAAACATCAAACTCCCACCGGACGGTCAGAATCATCATCACTTCGTCATATTAGAAAACTATTTCCTTTGACTTGATTTGATGAGCGCGTTAATCTGAGGGCTTAATTATAGGTATCTGGTAGAGAGATACTATATTATATATATCTATATATATATATATATATATATATATATATATATATATATATATATATATATTATATATCACAGGAAAACAGCAGTCATTCGAGATATATTCGCAAGGAAGCAAGGGAGACGTCTTCTGGTAATTTATAAAAACTTTATTGAGCGACGTTTCAGGGTCCAGCCCCATCATCACCGTTGTAAAAAGGATTAATACACATGAAACATAATAAAAAGACTCATCCTAATCACCAACATACATTTAAAATTCACAGAAAACCTACCACAATGATAAGAAAATTACCATCTCAAGTGAAGGGAAGGAGACGAGTGACTAGAAGAATGGAAGGTCCCAAGTAAATATGGTTATGCTAGGTAACGAGGGGTAGAGGTGGTTTGGTTGTTTAATTTTGGAACTGTTGTTTTTATGGACAGCGATTCGAAGGTATTTGAAGAAATCATGATGTCCGGTAGCGGGAAACGAACCCGCGACACCATAATCACGACAAGGTCACCGACCTGACTACATTGTGGAGTGACCTCATTCCACCTAAATATGTTTGGGAACAGTGATGAGTCTAAGAAACCACGCAGTTCCTTCAGATATGAAACTCGCGTGCACCGAAGCCCGTTACCATTCACTTCTTCAATAACTCGGTTGTTCAGCTGGGAAATTCAGGCTCCTTCAGCCAATAATCTGATGTGAGCAAGACCCTTTAGGTGCCTCTATGCCTCTTCCCGCAGCTTCACCACTCAATGTCTCCATAGTGTTGCAGGAGGCACAGATGGAGGCATACCAGGAAGGAGATAAGATGGCAGTTCCCACAGCAGTTGAGCTGGTGGAGGGGAAGGAGCTGGAGAAGGACTAGTAAACCTCTTCACAAGTTGTCAAAAGTCCAGTTATCGTTAGCACCAAGGGCAACACACACACCCAGGTCAATGGCGAGAAAAAAAAAATTTTGTAGGTATTTTTTCCTTGTGAGTACATTGTATGTTAAAGACTGTACTGTAACGTGTTTGGGCAAAATAAACAACAAGGCTCGCTTTTTTATGTATTTTAGAGACTATGTTGTAATGTTTAAATTGTTTGAGCAAAATGAAAACGAAAGATTCGTTTTTATCCGCCAGTGTATGTAACCTATGTGTGATGGGTACGAGACAAAAGAAGGTGTTCACTTTTTCAAAGTTTAATTATACAGTATATTTTGTTACAAATAAGAGAAAATAACCTAGAAAATTGCTTTTTGCATAAATATCAGTTTAAAGTGTAATGGTTGTTCATTACAAGTATAGTGAGTGTTTATGGCTATGCAGTATTAACAGTGTGGGGGTGTATGGATATGGAGTTGCCATTATACTTCCGCGGAATTTTTTTGACCTTATAAGGAGTTTGGTCTTCTCTGGAAGGACCTTATCTCTATTAATCCAGAGATCTCTTTATATATATATATATATATATATATATATATATATATATATATATTTACATATATATATAATATATATATATATATATATTATATATATTATTATATATATATATATATATATATATATATATATAGACATATTATATATATTACATTATATATATATATATATATACATATATATATATATATATATTATATATACATATACCTGTATACATAGATAAATACCGCGTGTATAATTCATCATAAAATAAACATAAATCGTGGCAAATGACAATAATTGACAGGGTTTCTAGTTATGAAGAAAGGTTAAGACGATGAAAATATGGGCTAATATTATTGGTAAAGAGGCTTAGGGAAGAGTTTTAGCTCAGGATCTTGCGTCTTATTCTGTTATCATCTTGACTTGTATTGTATCACAGGAGAATCAAATATGATAAATCCTGATTTGTTTGTAAGACTAGCAACTCTGGAAATGTGTTCTCTTTCAGGATGGTTTTATTCTTAGAATTAATTTCATTGTTGGTGGTCTTGATGGGAACCCCGACAGAGGGGGAGTGGGGGTTTCGCAAACATTTATGGTCCAGGCACAATTTACTACAAATTGGATAAAGAAACTAGCAGAAAACACCGTGATCCATTAGTGTGATATGAATATGAACAATGATTTTCCATTTTTGCTGTTTCTGCTAGAACCTTAACTACTTGTTGATCAGAGCAATGAGATGGGAAAAATCGAATAAGTCGCCAAATGCTCTTTTCCAGAAATTTCTAGCTGTCTTAGTGGCCGAATGATCATGCGGCCACAGCTACCAGTTTGTAATGAAAGTTGAGTCATACCAGTGAAAATTCTTTCCATGCTCGCGCACAGAAGGGTACATTTACTTTGTAACTCTCTTGTCGCCTCTGAAAAAGTAAAAATCCTACGACATGAACTGTAGTAAAAATTGGCGAAATGAATATCGGTAAGCACTGTAGCATCTTTTATAGCAACTCTCTTACACCTCTCCTTATGAAGTTAATTGGATTTAAAACGAGCATTAAATACATTCCTCTCCATGCAATAGTATAATTTCAAGAAGCGTTAAGTGTGACTAAGCTAACTTTGTCGATTGAAGTTCAACAAAATTAATTCTGTTTATGTTAAATGACACTTCCCTCGGTATCTTCATTTCAGTTTTTTTGCACTTATTTAACAATTTCATCGGTTTTTACAAAAGCAGTTGAACTTGTTTCTAAAAACAATTTACTGCGAAATGACTTTACGTAAATTATGCGCCGAAATAAACCCTACTTGCAATAGCACAATGTAGCACATACTAGCTACAGAGTTATCACTGAACAATAGAACGCACCAAACTTGACAGATTTCTTGAGCTTGTATTTATTCATGTGGGACGTTTTGCTGCCTTTCCTTTGAGAACTTGTCCTGTATGAGATTCAAAGTATATACATCGCCTGTGAAAATTGTATGAAACTCTTGCATTACTTTTCGAACACGCTGGGAAATAAAGAACAGACAAAAATAGTATTAACAAATATTACGGAATAATCCCCAGGAATTAAGAAAGGGATTATTTCATAGGTCGAGATATACAATGCGTTATCGGATTCCTTATACCTAAAAAATTCTACTAGAGAGAGAGAGAGAGGAGAGAGAGAGAGAGAGAGAGGGAGAGAGAGAGAGAGAGAGAGATAATATAACATTCTTCCGATATAATTTTTACTGTGTTGGTATTTATTGTACTATTTAGATTTTGTTAATATACATACACACATACATACATACATACATACATACACACACACACACATATATATAATAAATACACACACATATATATATATATATATATATATATATATATATATATATATCAATATATATATATATATAATTTCCAAGCCTTGGTCATTGGATTGGAAATAAAGCTGAAACCGGTCAGGACCTACACAGTCTCTCATTCTTCACCTGCGTTCATACCATATAAGAACAGTATAATAATAATAATAATAATAATAGGATCGGATTAATGCTCAGAATGCAGGCCTCTGATTTGCAGAGTTAGTGAGCCAATCAGACAAAACAAAATCTTGCCTCCAAATGTCCCAGTCATCTACAGCCTCAAGTCGTCAGCTGATTTCCTTGAGCTCCTGAAGAAGATCACCCTAACCGCCAATATGGTTTCCATGGGTGTTGAGTCACTGTTCTCCAACTATTGATAAAATTCTGGAATGAGTATATAAAGACGACAATACGCCAGCTTGTGACATACCTGAAATGGCCACGAAAAAAAACTCCAGTAGATATGGTACAAATAAAGCTCCCTTCATCACCCACAAAGGAGAACTATACACCAAGATTGATGGAGTCGCCATGGGCTCCCCACTGGCAGTCCTTTTTTCCAATACATATATGGGATGAGTAGAAGAGCGAGTGTCTAGCCGCATACAAAAGCCTACAATATAGGTCCCGTATGTGGACGACACCTTCATCGGAATTGGTAGTGAAAAAAAGCTACAGACCCTGATCAGGACTTTTGAGGAGTGTAACTTTCTCCGCTTCACATCAAGAAGACTAACCTCAGCATCACACTGAATGGTCAAAGCGAATGCTCGAGGAGATACAAGGATAATGTAATTGACGCCTTTGTCAGAATAGCCATTTCCCTTACCAGTACCTGGGCAGCAGCCAATAAGGAAATTGAAAGATCAGCCCCGAAGCTGGTGAATAATGGTTTCTCCAACAAAGACCTTGAACACAGAGCGAAGAAAGCCATAGAAAACAACCCAGCTCTTCCTATAACTGACCCCCCTCCGGATGAGTAATGTAGTGTATCAGTTCCTGTGCCCCGTTCCCAGATGCTGTGAGTCTTACATTGGTATGACTACCGTGAAACTGTCAAAAAGACTGTCATGCCATGGCCAGGGAGAAGCAATTTTCAATCATTAAGTGACTCATCACCATCTTCAGATGCTGGAAGTTCTGCTGATACTAAAACATCGTCCTTCCCTGAATACGTCCCAGGAGCCATTTCTGCTCCCCACTCAAATAAGACGTATCCTGGATGCAACTACTGAAGGCACACCTGCAGGAGGACGAGCTCCCACAGGCTCACAGGTACCCCCAACAGAAGAAAGATGCCCTGAAAAATAGACAATTGAGGAGAAGAAACAGAAGTAGAAGTTTCTGCAGGACGACAAGCCCCCACAGGAGAAAGAGCACCCCCTACAGGAGAAATACGGCCTGGAGAAAGAACCATAAGAAGAGAAGCTATCACCATCAGGAGACAGCAGCCCCAGTGCCAGTGCCACCTGAACAGAGCTTCCCTGGTCTCTCAGGCAAATCAGCCAATCAGAGGCCAGCATTCTGAACACTAAACTGACCCTATTTTCATTAGCTCCCACGAAACCAACCCTAATTTCATTGGCTCAAAAACTCAGCCAATCATAGGTTAGCATTCTTAGCACTAATATAATAATAATAATAATAAAATATGATAAAAACCATAAACACATGGGCAGTACCAGAAATCAGATACAGAGCAGGAATAGTGGAATGGACGAAGGCAGAACTCCGCAACATAGATCAGAAAACTAGGAAACATTTGACAAAACACAAAGTACTACACCCAAGAGCAAATACGGACAGACTATACATAACACGAAAGGAAGGAGGGAGAGGACTGCTAAGCATAGAGGACTGCGTCAACATCGAAAACAGAGCACTGGGGCAATATCTAAAAACCAGTGAAGACAAGTGGCTCAGGAGTGCATGTGAAAAAGGGCTGATAAAAGTAGACGAAGACCCAGAAATATACAGAGACAGGAGAATGACAAACAGAACAGAGGAATGGCACAACAAACCAATGCACGGAAAATACATGAGACAGACTAAAGAACTAGCCAGCGATGACACATGGCAATGGTTACAGAGGGGAGAGCTAAAGAAGGAAACTGAAGGAATGATAACAGCGGCACAAGATCAGACCCTAAGAACCAGATTTGTTCAAGGAACGATATATGGATATAACTTCTCTCCCATATGTAGGAAGTGCAATACGAAAAATGAAACCATAAACCACATAGCAAGCGAATGTCCGGCACTTGCACAGAACCAGTACAAAAAGAGG
Source organism: Macrobrachium nipponense (assembly GCF_015104395.2). Lineage (NCBI taxonomy): Eukaryota > Metazoa > Arthropoda > Malacostraca > Decapoda > Palaemonidae > Macrobrachium > Macrobrachium nipponense. The sequence continues at coordinate 69,655,665 of NC_061107.1, forward strand.
CACAATTCAGTGGCAAAAGCCCTCCACTGGAGCCTGTGCAAGAAACACCAACTACCTTCCAGCAATAAGTGGTACGAGCACCAACCTGAAGGAGTGATAGGAAACGATCAGGCAAAGATCCTCTGGGACTATGGTATCAGAACAGATAAGGTGATACGTGCAAATAGACCAGACGTGACATTGATTGACAAAATCAAGAAGAATGTATCACTCATTGATGTTGCAATACCACGGGACACGACAGTTGAAGAGAAAGAAAGGGAAAAAATGGATTAGTATCAAGACCTGAAAATAGAAATAAGAAGGATATGGGATTGCCAGTGGAAATTGTACCCATAATCATAGGAATACTAGGCACGATCCCAAGATCCTTGAAAAGGAATCTGGAAAAACTAGAGGCTGAAGTAGCTCCAGGACTCATGCAGAAGAGTGTGATCCTAGAAACGGCGCACATAGTAAGAAGAGTGAGTGATGGACTCCTAAGGAGGCAGGATGCAACCCGGAACCCCACACTATAAATACTAGTCGAATTGGAAGACTGATAAACCAAAAAAAAAAAGAGGAAAAAAATTATAGTAATAGTAATAATAATAATAATAATGATAATAATAATAATAAAGGTAGAATTCGAATTTTCAGCAGATAGATGAAAAAAAAATTCGGGTTTTTTTCTATCGAAATGAATAAGGTAATTGAAGAACGTAATAGGATTTGTAAATTCATTGACCGATAGCACGGAAAAATAAAAACAGAAAAAGTCTAAAGGTGAAGCACTGTTGCACTACGCAAAATTCACGCCTTTGTATTAAGAAGAAAACGACAGCAGGTATCTGGAAGGATTAGATGATTATTATTGGTATACTATAAAATTTTTCTGTAGCCTTCATGTAAAATAACTTTCTGAGTTTTAGTTTTTCGACCATTATTCAAATGATAAAATATTGAACTACCAGTATGAAGGTGATATCATTTTACATATCAATTCATTCAGTTGCATCTAGAATATTTCAACAGTAAATACACAGACACACACGCACGCACACACACACACATACACATATATATATATATATATATATATATATATATATATATATATATATATATATATATGTGTGTGTGTGTGTGTGTGTGTGTGTGTGTGTTTTCGTGTGTGTGTGTGTGTTTGTGTGTGTGTGTGTGTGTAGTTTGTATGTTTGTATTTTGTAATTTCACAATTTTATTTTCAAAATACATTGTGAGCACAAAAACTTTCTGCTTCGTATATATGAGCATTTATAGATAAGTTTCTCTCCAAAGCAGTAATTCTCCTGGTTCTTTGAACATGCAATTTCTTTCGCTTTTTAATATTCAGAGAATTTCATCGATGAAAGACGTTTAACTGACTATATGTATTAAGTTATGTTGCATGGTAAAAATGTGTAATTTCATCCAGATGTTTCTTCGTTATGACATTTTGTTTTCGAATCACTTTTCTAAAAAAGGCTTAAAAGAAGCTATGAAGAAGAGGGAATTGTTCCGTTATGATAAGATCTGATTTGATGTTATATTTATTTTTTTCTAATTGATATTTTATCTTCATTATGCAAAAATTTAACAGGAACAAATAATTTAACTGGCCTCATCCACTTACCTATCTGAAAGTATCTATAGTACTCTATATGTAATGTATGTTTGAAATTTTGCGAGTACAAGTACACAGCTTTGAATTATTCCGTGGCGCACATCAATGTGGGATTACTCTTGAGCGTCGTATGGATGAGGAGCTACATTTCGGTTGTGGAAAAAGCCGACATGGAGAAAATCTAGGCTTTGTAGACAGAATAGAATATAGAAAACCAGTTAAAGCTTATAATAGTATCTATTCTGTAGTAATAATGCGTGCCTGATGGTTACTTTTCATAGGTACAAAACATGTCTGTGCAGGTATCGTTATTATCAGCAACAAATAGGTTTTCGTTAATTGCTGAACCCGACTCCTATCTATGTTATGTTCTTGCAAACTAAATATGGCTAGTTTTTCCCCACCTTCTCGACTTTTGCATGTTCTTCATTATCTGTGCTTCTCATTGTTCACTTTCTTGTCTTATTTGCATCACATTTTTCTTTGATATTACTATTTCTTTCTCTAGTTCGATCAATGTTGGAGGTCTGTGCTTGACCTCCTCTGAAGCGCCTCGTTAGGTTTAATTCTCTCCTACTTTCTCCTCTACCTTTCCTCGCACTTCTTCGTGTTGGGCGGATCAGCCTGCATTCTACTTCTCAGAGAGCAAACCCTCTCATTTCAGTTTGCCTTTCATCGACCATTTCGCTTATATATAATCCATTTATTTCTGATATTTTCTAGATCATTCATTAAGCTAATCTCTTTCAGTTTATCGTGAGCTATACCATTTCTCCGTGGCCTGTTTAACATTTCCTTTTATATTTTCTAAGACGGGCTTGGCGTCAACATAATAGCTTTGCAAAATTCAGTCACAACAAATTCTTTTTGTTCCTTTGCCTCCATTTGAGGCGTCAGCGCTAGCTGTATCTCTCGCCTCGTCTTTCCAGCTTATATCAATTAGAGCCTGGCTGTTCGTGGCTTTTGATCGCAAATGTTCGTGAATCAGGGTCTGATAAATAATGAATATTATAATGTAAAGTAATGAAAACTGAAGTAATAACGATTAAAACAAGTTAAAATTATGCTAATTTTCCTTTGGCGCAATCGAGTTTTCTGTATATTATATAATTAAAGCTACCGAAAACAGATCAATCATTCGGTAATCCCGGTTTAATGCCTTATGAGCCACAGCCCATGAAACTTTAACAGCGGCCAGGTGGTGGCCTAGCCTATATCGTTACCATACGCACGAATATGGGTAGCTTTAACTTTAAATGATTAATGAAAACTACTAAACCTAGAGAGTATTTGTTAAGGTATTTTTTAAGGGGTAAGGGCGAACAGAAAAAGTGTGGACATAGAAAAGTGCGGAAGAACAGAGGAAGCCGGAGCAATAGTTTTCTTTTCAGAAAACCACAAGTAACACTTTCTAAAGACCAAGATTATTAAGACTTCATTACCTATCACACCAACATAGGAGGAATGTAGCCAATATGTCAGGTATTTAATCTAACGTTAAGCAAAGGTGAATTCACCTCAATATCGAAAATCGTTGAGTTTTGGTGTTAAGTGAAAGAAGTTATTCTTTACTGCAAAAATGAAGGATGATAGTATAAGGAAATCCATCATCTATCATTGTGTTTTCTTCACGTGCGAAGAATGAAAAGGAAAAAAAAGAAGAATGAAAGAAAAAACGCATAGAAAGGAAGAAACCACCGCCCACCCCTAATGGATCTTTCCGTTTCAGACAACAGCCTGCAAACGTCATACTGATAAATGTTTGTTTGATTTCTTCTCTTCTCTTTCCCTTCCCCTCGATGAGAAGTTCTCTCCTTTCCCCTTGTGCCGCCTCCACACCCCAACCTTCCCTCCACGTCTCGTTCTTTTGTTTGTTTTCTTGAAATCTGATACTACGGATATTCGAAGGGAAAATGACTGGGGTCATGTCCTTACCATGGTCAATGTGGTGACCGAACGTGAACCTCGAGCAATTACTCCGCACGAAAGGAACAGCAATGCAAGTGACTTCTTATTTTTTGTTTTTAATGTTTGTAACTAAGTTGTATTTCTGTTTACGACCTAATGAATAACGAAGTGCGCCACTGTCCTCATTACTGGTATTTTCTTCTGGAGGGGCTGTTCTATGTTCTCACAGCATTGTCTTAATGTGGCTGTTACATAATCTCATGACATCAGCAGTTAATTAACCAATATACGTATATTGACTGAGATGTTCTGTAATTTGACATAATAATTTAAAGAGCACAACATTTACATAAAAATAATATCAGGTAGCTCGCTCTACCAGTTTGAATGAGTTGAATTAATAAAAGCGCAGATTACAATTTCTTTTATATTTACAGCTTCTCTTCTCACCTTGTCTGGAAGTTGTTCAGGATAAGATTGCTAACCCTATGAACATCCCCCTTCATAGTGGATATGCAACAAAATCAACTAACCTGTATGGGCTAACAGAGATGAAAGTGGGTTTTCATGAAGAGCAAATAAATTATTCATCTCACCCGGTCAACGGACCTAGACCTCTTGCTAGTGAAGTGAAAAGCTACTGAATGTGCTCAAGTTCGGATGAGAGAGCAATTTATGAGTGTTCTGTTGTAAGTGTGTAATCGTGCACTTATAGCAATCAAAATGTGTTGAAAATAATTTAGTTGAGGGAAAAGTAGATCATCTCAAGTGTAGTTGCAAGGCAACAAAAATCATATACAGGTTACTCTAAGAATAGGTATCATGTTAGAAAAGAAAGTGAGAGACAAAAGAAAGAAAATGATGAAAATACATAGGTGAATTTTAATAATTATATTAGATCTATAAGGAAGGGGTTGTTTGGGAAAGTATAGTTAGAGAGAAACGTTAATCAGAATGGAAATATGATGTATCCTGAACATGGCGAAGTCCTGAGTCGATGGTGCATGTATTTTAAAGATTTCTTAGATAAAGAATACTTGATAAAGGCAAAACTGAATGGAAGAGGATGGAAGAGGCCAGTGTAAACTCCAGAATGCTTGTGGAAGGGACTGGTGGGGATGTCAAAGGGTTACAAAGATATTACAAAGGCGCAATGGCTTGATAGTCAAAGCGGCATGAAATGGCTGGTCATTTTGTATAAAGGTAACATAGATGACTGTAAGTATTATATAAGCATAACATAGTGTAGCATTATTTGATATAAAAGACAATGCGTAAGAAAGGGCTTTGATTTATGTAGGTAAATAAATGGAAGGATTTATATAGAGAGAACAGTGTGGATATGGATCAATAAGGATCAAACGTCAACATAAAGCACTTAAGTGAAAAGTTTGGTGGAAGACGGGAAAAGCTTTATGCAGCTCACATGTATCCAGAAAACGCTTATGATGAAACTGATTAAGATGAAGGCAATTGATGTTGTATGGTGTAACCGATAGTTGACTAAGAGCAATTAAAAGTGTTTGCAGTGATACAAAAGAATATGTTGACGACGTATGGATATTAGTGTAGTTGGTTTTCATGACGTCATATGTGCAGGGTCGTCTCGTTAGCTATTAAATATCTTATGGGTACACTGATCCAAGAACTTGGAGAAAGGGCATTAGATGCAGATGAAAAGTTGCAAAATAAAACATGATTCTGGAATAGAGTGTGGAATGGCTGTTTGAGAAAAAAGAGTTGCTGCAAAATATAGTGAAAAGAAATAAGAATGAGTTAAATTTGACGAAGAGTAACGCAATGACTGTGAATGGAAATAGGGAAGTTAGGACAATGAATAACAGTATGGAGGATAACCAAGGTTTATTTGGACGGTGGTGGAGGTGGGTTGCCATCGCTTTTCAAGTGCAAAATGAATTCGACGGGCATATGTACAGCAGAGTTGATAACAACTTATGCTGCTCTTGATGGCTCAGTAGTCAAAAGTCAATGTATATCATTGTTTCTAAAGAGACAGCGGTTTGAATCCCACTGATGACGAAACACTTATCAGTTATAATTCCCCTTGAGTGTAAGTTTCAAAATACGCACTCAATCGACTAAAGAATGCATTCACTTAGAGAGCCTCGCCCTGCTTACGAATTTTGTCCTGAAATCCACCAGGTCATCTAAGCATTCTTATTGACTTGCACTTCTGTCTATTCAGAGCTAGAATTTAATTTAGAATACTCTTTTCCTAACCTTTTTCTTACTTTTAATACTTATTAATATACTTTTTTACAAACTATATATACTTCTAACAATCAAGTGCCCGTCCAAGCACGCTTCAGTGAGATTCCTTCCATTGCTATTAATCCCTGGAACTTGATAACTAACCACGACAATTTTTGTTCTTCTGTTCCCTTGCACACACACACGCACACACATATAAATGTATATATATCTATATATATATATATATATAATATATATAATATATATCATATATTTATATAATTATTTATACATATATATATATTTATATATATATAATTATATATTTATATTATAATTTATATATATGTTATATATAATATATATATATATTGTATATATAACTATACATATATACTTACTTAAACAGTCTAACCTTGGTAAGATTGATAGGGTAAACCTTAAGCTTTCAAAAGAACGACTTACTTTCCCTTCATAGAAAAGTGTCATAATTTAAACAAAAAGAGCTACACACACACACACACACACACACACACACACACACACACACACACACATATATATATATATATATATATATAATATATATGATATAATATATATATATATATATATACGTAAATAGCCACATGAAAGGTAATAAATTAAATACCCGGTATCAAACAATTTCGTGTATTGCGTACACTTCTTCGCAATACACGAAAGGGCTGGTACAGTGGGGCTCAAATCTCATGCGACATGATTCTTTTGTATCGTCCATATTCTCAGACTCAACGTGACGTTGCCAAGTAGTGGTATTTTTTTTTTTCTTTTTTTATTTGTAATGTCATTCATGTCGAAAAGTTTGCGAATTCACAGCTAGCCTTATTTTCCTTTATGGTTAAATAGATATGATCCCTTTTATGCATTGGTATAACTCTTAATTTGTGTGATTTGAATTGATTTTTCTATTTTTTTTATCTTTACGTTGCTCAGTTTAAGTGTGGTGTGATAAGGCTAGCGGTGCCAGCAATGAAAGCACACTTAACATGCTCCTCGGACTGGTCAACATATCCATGTCTGCAGCATTGTGACAGTAGACCTAATATGCTCAACAGTCATAACAACAATTTCAATGAAGGAATATGAATTAAAACAAGTTTTATTTGAATGTTGAAGATTTCGGCTGCGTTTAAGCTGCCTGTATGTTGGAAAATGTTTTATAGGCCTAAAAAAATAATCTAAGCCATCTGAGATGTGATCTGTTACTAATGAATTTATTTGTAGAGATCACCTGTTCTTTGAGGAATACGAATTACAACCAGTTTTCTTTGAATGTTGAAGTTTCAGGCTGTATTTAAGCTGCCTGTATGTTGCAAAATGATTTATAGGCCTAGAAAAATAATCTACGCTTTCTGAGATGTAATCTTTACTAATGTTTTTATTTGTAGAGATTACCTGTTCTTTGAGGAATAAAAGATGATGATGATTTTGGTTATATGGAGAAGATGGTTATTGATCGAAATATCATAAGTATTAATATCAAGGCATATGGAACACTTGTTTTTCAACTGGTTTTCTGTATTATTTCCTTAAAAGTTCTTCTGCTCGCTTTTGGTGTATAATTTATTCTTTCATAACTTGAAGTGCAAGAATGTGTAGATAACCTCATTTGCTTTCTGGCCAGAAATTGTTAATATAGAGATGTGAATGTTAAGTGTAAAGTAAAGAAACCTAACACCTAGGCCTAGGAATAATATCTTGGCTTTGACAAATAGGCGAATATTTCCTAGTATGCTATCAGTTTTCAAATATTTAAGAAAGATAACAAATAATTATGTATGAAAATCCAAATACTCCTTTAACACATAAGGTAAATGTTTTCAAGATAATTCAATGGTCGCTACTCATTGTAGACCTACTTATATACCAGGTGGTTGTTGTTGCACCGACACTGATACGTCACACATGCTCCCCTCACACGTTGATATCGGTGGGCGCATTCTACTTTTGTATATACATATTTACATTTTTTCAGCGTTGAGGGTAAAAGCAATCAAATAGGACTATTTCAAATTTTATGTTTGCTTTGGAAGCCTTATTAATGTTACGACAATTTTTTTCGTTCTTTCTTTATTTATTTAACATTTGAACTGAGGTTTGATGGCGACTTCGTTTTGGTCAAATGCTTCAGCAATGAGTGAACGAAAGTTTTGAAAATGTTTCGTAAGGGTTTTTCTGAAATTTGGCTACACGTGACATTTTCTTACAATTTTTAAATATATGACAGATTTTACTCTTGTGAAACATATTATGGCCTTATGGTATGCATACTCGCGTTTTCGCATTGAAATAAAAGATAAATATGGAGCATGCTAGGTTGCCAGTTAGTGAATTTTGAACGAAATCCTATGGAGTCATGTCGCATGAGATTTGAGCATCACTGTACCTGGTCTTTAATTTCTCACCTTTCATGTGGCTATTTACGTACATATTTGTCACGGGCGGTTTGGTGACTTATTACTGATGTATATATATATATATATATATATATATATTATATAATATGTTATATATATATATAATATATATAATATCATATATATATATATATATATATACATATATATATATATATATATATATATATTTATATATAATGATATATATATAAAATATATATATATATATAACACACAATAGATTGTGCTTGAAGGACTAGAAACAATAGTACAGTTTTAACTGCCACAGAACTAGAGGGTTCATGGAGTCCCTCTTGTTTTAATTTTCCAATGACCCAGTAATTGTTGGTTTAATATTATCGGCAAAATTATCCAAAACACACATTATCTAAAATTGCTTTGAATAGTGTAAGTGTAATAAAACTGCCCAAAAATTTTTTTTATGTAAGTTTGTGTCTGTGTATCAAAAATTACATGAATCATGTCATTTTTGAATTCGCTTTTGTTTAACAGAAAACATAAAATTTAGTTAATAAACAAGGTGCCATGGAAATGATTAAATAGATCAAGCTATTGTAATAAACAATATTTTGCAAATTTTATTTCGAAATCCTTATTACTTTATGGTAACAAGAACAATAGAACTAGTATACTGAATCATTGAACACATCGGGGAATGACTCTCAGATGCGTGAAAATGGTATTTTTCCATGCCACTGGTCTCTTCTTATTCAGTTAGGGGCAAATGAAATTCATCAACAACCTAGTAGGCGTGGTTGTTACTAGGTTATACTGATAGCAAAACATGCTGATTAATCTTATATATGCTTCATTTAACATTAAGTATTGAAGAATCAAATTTTAGAATCATTAGTGATGACTATATTAAAAATACCAAAGTAGTAATAAATGATGATATTAAAAGTATTGCACAGTACTCGAAAAATATGTTAAGAGAGAGGGACATAGAAGGTATCACGTACTTCTTCAGTATGGGATCAATCAGGAAAAGTAACATCTTCGCGCCATTCAATGAAAAGAAAAAGTTTAATCCGAATGGATGCAAGATTTTCAATTTTATCACTGAAAATCTTTACTTCACCCTCCCTATAATTTTAGGTATATTCATCTGCTCATGAACTTCTAGAGCAAATTTCATATCTAAACTCCTTGGCTCATTCAACATAAGGAATATAAATTCTAGCCTTAATTTTAGAAAGAATGGTAATTAATCCAAAAAGGTAAAAGTCCTGACTTTACACATATGACAAAACTATGAAGAAATCATTAACACTTCATACTGCTTTTCCACTGAAAACCTCGGGAAATTGTGATGAATCATTGTTATCATTCAAGTCCTCACAAGATGATATAGATCTAATCTAAGAAAATCCCTGTTAATTAAGAATGGAATTAATCATATCTAGACAGCACTTGTGAATCTCTTTCAATTACAGCTATATCATTCCTACGACTTCTTTATGAAGATAGCAAGAACAACCTCGGACTGTGCATACATCAAGAATAATTTCTGTATATTAGATGAAAGGCAGTCAGCGAAACAGTGAATTGCTATGATGGCGAGACAGTCATAGATTTTTATTGACGACCTAAACAGACAAAAATCTGATTCTACGTGTTATCTGTCTTCTTTCGAACACTGGCATCAAAGGGAGGAAATCATATGACGAAAGGTCAGGAATAACTTGCTTGATTTTACGAATAAAAGTTGTTAGTATTTCTGATTGAGCTGCAACCACCTCGACCACATTGGAACCCTTGTGAGTTGATCCTCTTCCCCACGGCACCAAGATATTCTTCTGATCCAGAAAATTCCACGCACACTGACTTCCAGTCCAGTGAACTTTCTAGCCCGTAATATTTTCTACAATTCATTGTTACATTCATTGTTACATAATTACACCCCCATTTTCGCTGAAAGACAGTTTACCAACTTTAACCACAGCTCCCATTACCGTTTCGTGCTGCTTTTACCCTTCAAAGCTATTTATTTTTTTTTTTTAACGACGATTGTTGTCATATGGAAATGTAATAACTAGATTAGTTTTTCTATGGTCATGACGGAATCGGTCTAAATTAAAATTCACAGATGCTTTAAATAAAGTATGGGCTCACCTAGATGATGCCACCTGCTATAACATCAGAACTGATTGTGGTAGCACAGTGATTGAAAGAAAATAGAAACCCTTTGGATATTGATACAAGAACTATGACCAAACATTCAGGTATTTGTAAATGAAGAATGTGGCTGCAGTTGAGGATTTATGACTGTGTAGGTTATATTAACAACAAAAGCATGACTCTAGGCGCCTGTGTAAATACATGTATGCAATAATGAAATACACTTTCAACTTTCACAGGTACGCTCTCGCCTCTCCTTAATCCAAATATGTATTGTATTGCACACGCTGGTCAGCCGCCGTTCAATCACGCTGCAGCATCTCGCTAAGACAACATCAACTACTGGTGCTTTTAGTTACATCCCCTGCACTAACTTCTACATCAATTTTTAGATTTATATTAATGTTTCTGTTAATGCACATAGGTCTTCCCAACAGAAAGAGTCTCTCGATTTGTGTTTTTGTCCGACATCCGTTTGTTTATCAACCTTTTCATCTGCATTTACTTCTAAAATGTTTTCTTCCCTAGATATCTAAGGAGATTTACAAATAGATTCTATACCTGAACAAATGGTATACATTTTCTGTATGATTACATAAACGTCTCTATCTTCCTGGAACGTCATTGCATACGAATTCCTTTTCATTCACTGACCTTCATTTCCTCATCGCATCACTTACTGTTCTTATTTCTACTTTCAACTCTCCTATACCTACAGCCACTTTCTACTTGCTCTGTGAGAGTATTTCTAAACATAGTTATTATTTATTTACATCTTGTTATGATATTTATGTCCAGCAAAAAAATATTTTTTTTTTCACTTTCACCAATTAATTATTAAATATACTTCCAGTCACTCCTTTTCTTGCTGCTATATCCATCGATCCACAACACCATCTGCTAATTACTTAATGATAATTTAACACAACCTTTTGTGGGAAACATGTTTCGGCAGTCAACGGCAGAAAACTTGTTTGTCACTCTTATTATTTTCCATTTGTTGTAATATGCATTCACTTTCACAAGTTCTTTTCCTGCCACGCCCAATTTGAACCTTACAGCCCTAAGAGTAGCTATCAGTAAACCACACTCACAGGCTACCTGACACTGCTAGTGTTGTCACCCCTTTCTTTTCATCACGATCACTTCTGATGCTATTGTTTGTTTTCGTTTGTAGTCTGCACATTTTTATCCAAGATGTTTCCTTCCCTCTTAGAACTAAATCTTCTAATAATTCTTTTTTTTTTTTTTTTTTTTTTTTTTTTTTTTTACTATATTATATGCTTGCGCATCCGAACTCCAAAGCTTGATATTGTTTCTCTTATATATACTGCAGTAAGAGATGGGACTGCAAACTAGCGTCGTGAAATAATAGCTAATGCTTTTATTTCAGAGCACCTTATAAGAGAGAGAGAGAGAGAGAGAGAGAGAGAGAGAGAGAGAGAGATTGTCGTTACCCTCGCGTTCAATTGTGAGGTACGAGTATTTCCGATCCTTCAGGTAGTCAGCAACTTTCCACTTGTTACTCTTTTACTTTGGGACTTGGTGTGTTTGTACTCGGTGCCATAAGCTCTTCCTTGATCAGTATTATCTAGGAAGTACTGCGTATTGTAGTGGCAAGAAATTGCGTACCTGCGAGCGCGTTTTGTGCGCATCATTTTCATTCCCAAAGGCATAGAAGACACAAAATGGCATATCTCACCTACATGGACCGTCTATGAAACTGTGAATGATGAAAACAGTATTGTTGTAACATAATCATAGAAACGGGGCAGGTTTCAAGGTAACGTAAGTGGCTTAGCAGTGATTGAAGAACTGCTGGAAAGTCGCTGCTGTGAACCAAGCTGCTCCCTCAAAACCCCTTTAAACCTCACCGACACCAAACCCTCTCCCTGTCCCCCCGGCTACCCCCAATACACACACACCAGCCCCAAGACAGACGCGCACACACACACACACACACCACACCTCCATGGAGGTTTTAGAGTGTAAGGTAGGAGGTGATGAAAATGATAGAGGGAAGTTGAAATAATTTCCGTTACGCTGCTAAAGGCGGTTTTAATCGTTTATATATACGAGGACACACATTACTTCGATAATGGAGGAAAGAAATTATCAGTTAAATTTTATGGGAAGATGTAACGTTCGCGTTATGAATATGTAATATTGTTACTATTATTGCTTTAAAATTATACTTAGAAAATATAACATATGTTATATCATTATCATCAAAATATTATGCAGTTGTAGCTTCTCAAGTATAATTTTTAGTTTTAGTAATGCTAGGAAACTGCTGTCCAAGTCCTTAATCATTTCAAAATTCGTCATTTTAAATAAAAAGAAGACTGGGTTTTTACGAAGACTTTCAGTTGCACCTCATTTTCCAGTGGTCTGTCTGGTTGAAAATTTGGAAATCATGATTAGACTGAAAAAGTTTCGAATGAAGGTCATTCGGATGTGAGAGTATTGCGCATCACATAGCTTTAAGGTAGATAGATGTCAGTAGTATCGAGCCTTCGAACAGAAAAGGGGACTTGACGTGTTCTACAACGTCAGGAAAAACGCCGCCAGACTCTAAGACGAAGAAGGAGCATAAAGGGAAAGCAACATCCACAAAAAGTCTTCTTTTCCTCCCTTTAAAGGACATTTACCCTTCGCCCGTCCCATTTCATCCTCTTTGGTTCTTGAGTTACTGTAGTTATCCTTGAGATAGAGGTGGGTATCGATGTTTGTCCATATATGCAAATCTCTCGACGATTCCAACGCTTCAAGAGATGGTGCTCTTTTGTTTCGGCGTTTTCGTTCGATGTTCGCTGAAGTTAAAGAGGCGTTTACGCTGAGGAGAATGACAATCTAGAGACAATCTGCTTAGCATGATCAAGAGGTCGCTACTGATCACAGTTAGTTGAGACACTCCTATAGGTCATGCTTCCAGTTAGGGAATGTAGATAGATTAGGTAATCGGTCTCCATCATAATTAAATTTTAGCGCAGGAAACGGAAGAAAAATAAACTGTATTTAAAGATAAAAAGAAATGATTTGTTGACGTATTATACATTTGTTGTATAAACTTTTTGTATTATTATCATTATTCTAGTACAGCCAACATTCTGACTTCATCCTCACCATATTGGTATGTTTATGATAATATACAGACAATAGTTCATCAGGTTCATTTCGGCATGAAATCTTTTGCCTTGATTCTGTTTAACCTCTACACGCACGTACACATATCTTCTCTCTCTCTCTCTCTCTCCTCTCTCTCTCTCTCTCTCTTTTCTTTATATATATATATATATATATATATATATATATATTATATATATATATATATATGCGTGTGTGTGTGTTTATGTATATGTATATGTAGTATATTATATATAAATGTGTATATATTATTATATATATATATATATATATCTATATATATATATATATATATATATATTATATATGTATATATAGTATGTATGTATTGTGGCTCAGTTTCCAAGTTGATTCTATCTGAACACTGAACTATTTAGTGTATTTTGGAAAGCATATATATATATATATATATATATATATATATATTATACTATACATATATATATATATTATATATATATATATATATATATATATATACTTTCCAAAATACACTAAATATTGAGATTCGCTATTCATCTGCATCGGACCCACAAATACACATTGAGTATTTGGAAATGTTGAACTTTTTGTCTACTTTTCGAGTCTACAACCTTAGTTAAGGTAAAGGTCATTTCTGTCTCATAGCAAGTGCAAAGAACAAAATGACTGCTTTGTACTTGCAGCTTTTTCTGAATAGAATCTTTGGCATTTGTGTGGTAAACTCACTTGTTTTTATGAATTATTTACAGCGAACACGGCTATAAATGTTTTTTAGCCGAAAATTCAGTACTCTCTGGACTACACCTACACACACGCACACACATACATATATGTATATATATACATACATATACATATATATATATATATATATATATATATATATATATATGTACGTATATATATATATATATATATATGTATGTATGTATATATATATATATATATACATACATACATACAAACATATATTATCTATTATAATATATATATATATAACTATATATATATATATATATATATATATATATACTTATATCTATATATATGTATATTATATATATATATATATATATATATATTATATATATATTATATGTATATATATATATGTATAGATCTCTATATTTATATAGAATCTAATATATATATATATATATATATATATATATATATATATATATATTACATTTGTCTCTATTAATTATATATCTATTCTAGATTATCTATATATATATACTATAATCGTATATATATAATACATACCATTACAACATACATAACATTAACATAATCTAAATATATATGTATAATATATATCTCATTATATAAATATATATATATCCTATATATATATATATATAGATTAAATATATATCGACATATCTATATATATATATATATCTTATTATATATAGGATATATATATCTCTAATATATATACCTACAATAACACATACATACATTCTATTATATATATCCTATATATATAGTATTCGTAATATATATATATAGATATATAATATCTAATTTATATATATATATATATATATCTATTATATATATATATATATATATATATATACATAAATATA
>NC_061107.1:69675717-69688217 GCF_015104395.2 Macrobrachium nipponense
CTGGAACGAACATCAGCACTTGACAGAGACTTGCAGGGGCAGGACCCATGAAAGGCCTGGAGAGAGGCTGGGAAGGGGGAACCTGTCCTGTGAGGAGGTCATAGCCTTCAGGAATATTATTGGCTACTCCAGTCATACAAATTTTACTTTTTTGGGGCCTGGTGACCATCAATCAGACAGTCAGGAGCATCAGCCTCCAATTATCAATGCTTTCAATAGTTACAGACTTGTTTATTCAATGGTGGCCCCACTGTCTTACCTTAGGGAGATTTGAGTGCAAGTGTCCTCAAATGCAGAGACCTGTTGAACGCAGTAACACCCTCAAGGAGATGCAATAAAAGTAGGCCCCACAGCTAGGGGTCCTTAAGAGGATGGATGAATGGCTACTAGAATAGGTCACTTCCCAGGGTGATCTCTGAAATTTGTGGGGTACCCATATTTCTTACAAGTGTGGCGATAGACTTCGCTACAGCCTCCACTAAGATAGGTTACAGTATGCGTAGGCTAGGATTTTGGATGGTGGGGGGGTCTTTGACATGGCTCCCGTTTAGCTTTGCACTACGTTTCCAAATGCAGATGATTTCTGCGCTGGACTGGTCACAGGGAAATATGCGCCTCTGGGAAGTTTTGGAAGATGGGTTGTACATCTTGTAAGCACTGGGCAGGCAGCAGCAGTTGTCTCTGTTTCTCTTTAATATGTAGAGCCAAGGGGTGGGGTGCATAATTGGAGTCGATTCAGTAAGTCCTCAGACTCCTTGCACTCCAAGGCATTGCTCCACCACCACAAGGCTCCGTTCTTTTTTTGTAGGAACAGTCAGACCAGGTTTCACCAACCTCCTTCGGAAGACCTAGCATCTTTGCATCCAACACTCATGTGTAATCTCATAGGCTGCTGCTACAGCCTTCCTGACTGCCTCAAGGTTTCTCTTGTCACCATTTTCCAAGGAATGTATGGCATCCTAATCCTTTCCAGTATGTGTCCTTTCCAGTGTCCGTCGGATTGTACTCTGAGAAGAAATACATATGTTCCAGCCATGCCTCTGAATCATTCTAGTGAGACATGAGGTGGCTGACATTTGAGATAATGAAAGGAGTGGAGAATGGGGGTGAATGATCGGCTTGGTGTTGGGCAAGTGGCATGGCACTGTCCTGCTTGGATCTTTCAAGCATGATTTCCTTCTCCTTCAAGGCTAGTTCATACTGATGCTCTCTTTTTCCTTCTCATTTGCCAAAGCAGTCTCAAGCTCGTTTAAGGATATTTCATGCTGTTGCTGCTTTTCTTTCTCTTGTTCTTCATGCTGTCACTGTTTTTCTCTTAATGCTCCTCTTTTCTCTTCTTGTCTTAGCCTTCCCAGTTGCAAATCATACTCCCTTTCTTCTTCCTTGGGTTTCTTAATGGTAGCTACTGCTCTTTTACCAATTGGATCAGCTGCTCCCCTTGAAATGCCATACTTTTCCCTACTTCTGTGAAGGTTTCGTACTCCTCAGCAGTTAGGATGGCCATGCAAACAATTGTGTGGAAAAGGAAATGGCACTCTGAACTATGCAGTGTACACAATATAAGGAAGCGGGCTGCCAGGAGGCTCCACTTGTAAATGGGAGAGTACCTCTGAGGCAACTCTGGAATGGAAATGCCCCTGTTATAAGTATGATACTGTTACAAATATGCAAGGTGGTTCCAAAGAACTAATAGTTTGTTCTAAGAACAATGGATAACATGCAAATGGACAGTATCAGCTACATCACAGAGGTTATGGGCTCTGCAGAATGGAGATATGACAAACTACAAGATAAACACTCAGGTATGGGCGAGTTCCTAAGAACTAAATGTTCAAAGGCACATATGTGCAAGGCTGTTTCAAGGAATAAGGTGATTAATAGGTATGCAAAGGCACAAAATATGTAGGTTGGTTCACGAGGAACTGTTGATTATTACGAAGAACAGTAGGCTTGTTCACAAAGAATGGGTCGGTTAAGCTTCCACAAGGCGTTCAGTAGGCTAGCCAACATGCAGAGGCTGGTTGCTTAACCAGGTAAATAATTAAATAAGTAGGCTGCCCAACAAATGGCATGAGAATAAGCAGTACCTAATAACGTGCGAAAGAGCACATATGTGCAAGATTTAGGTTAAATAAGTACAAATAGTATGGCATGCTACAACTTCATCACGTAGGTGCAAGCGATGTGTAAAAACACAATAATTGAATAGTACTTATTTGCAAATTTTACTATTTTGAGGAAGTACTGGGTTGTTACTGGGTTGTGGGTTGCGAAATTGCATGAGATATATAGGATATAAAAGTCCAGTTATGGTTGCCTAGTACTTTAAATGGGTTTGCGCACTCAAAGCAGTAATTAGAATTCGCTTGTCTTAGACTATGTGGCTCACTGTAATATTTGTATTTGTATAGGCTGGCTTACACTGATGTAATTGATATATCAAAATTAATAGGATATGCCTCCCAAGAAATTACAAAAAAATTGAAGTTTTTCTGAACAGAAATAGCTAAAGTGTAGTAAGTAAGAATTCTTTGCAGTAAAGTGAACGCTATGTTCTAGCACTTAGAAAAACATCTGAAGGTTGATAAAAGCTACTAGTATTTCTCTTGGAGGTTAATAATGGAAAGAGTTTAAATAGAGATTTCCTTTGTAGATACAATGTTTTGAAAGGCTGTTAAATTACAAGTGCTATAAAGAAACAACCGATTTAACAAAAGGTCAGTCTCTTGCCAAAGTGACAGTTGACAGGCGAACCAGGATGTGGCTGCTAACTTTACAGTTTGTGAGGTCACGAGCGAGATGTGTGACTTCTGGCTGACAGACATAGGCAGACATCTAAAGTGGTAAGAAATGCATGTACAAACAAATTTTCTCCCTAATTTCAGGAGGCAGAATGAAATACATGAAGCTTATCTGAGTGAATAATGCACGAACAGATTTAGAAGGCAATTATTCTTTGTAAAAACATACAATAATTCTAAGAGTCTAGGAACTTTTAAAAACACGATCTGTGAGCTCTTGGCTGCATACGTTAGAGGTAGATTTTATGCACAAACAGAACACAGTTCGGAAATTGCTTTTTCCTAACACCTTTTGTCTCTAACCGTCCCTATAGCTTCAAAAATATGTTCAAGTTTCACAAAAAATTTTGTACTAACTACGAGCAGGAATTAATTCCTCATGAAATTTGACGAGTTCCTAGGTTTAGAATTACACACATAAACACCATCTGCTCCCAAAATGTATTTAACTCCTAGTTCGTTTCCTGATCTGAGTTGGCATGCGAAAATTGAAATTTGAGGTACGATTCTGTAATCGCAACTACAAATGATGATTCTGGCAAGGTAAACCAATGCTATGTTTCAGGCAACTTCTCAATAGATTAGAAGAATTTTAAATGGCCTTATTAATAGGGTTGGAGAAGCATAAAACAAGAGTAGAAGGGCAATGGGAAATTTTAGGTTACCAGAGTGATAGCCTGAGTAAGTAGAAACTAGTTTATTTACAATTTACTAAAAACACTTAACAGAAAAGGAATACACGGCATCGCTCAAATTAATATAAGAAATATAAGCAAGGGAAGATTCTGATGCTGAGGGATCTGTCCCAAGATGAATAAGTCAATGATGTCGTAAATGAGTTTGTCGATGTTAAATTCATGCACACTTGGGCCAGGAAACTTAACCTATTCAATTATCACTCTCCATCGACTCCTGATACAATTTGTGTGTGCATTTAGTAAAAGCATAAGTGGGCTCTGCCTTTCTTTAGCAGATTTAGGCAGGTTAAATCAGTGGGTGCTTAGTCGGCCATCACAGATGAGAGGTGGTCTGCTCTAAAGAAGATTTGGTTAAGGCACTTGGATGGAGGTATGGCCTGCACAGTCTGTCTCCTGCCACTGACTTGTTTTGGACAGTCCTCAACATCTCATTCTTGCCAGCTGGATTCCCTCCAGTAATTTTATCCCTGGTACAATCTGGAATACGAAAGGGGAACAGCGAGCAGGAGAATAAGAAAATCTAGAATGGTTGCAGCCCAGTAAATCAACCAGTTCTTCTCTCTGGGGCGATATTAGAGAGTGGAGACATTGGGCTTGGAATCTGAGCCCGTAAGTAAAATCTGACTCCTCAAAGTTATTTAGTTATTTAAAAACTGAAATGTTCAGTTCGTATTATGCATAAGGCCTGTAACTCATGACAGTATATAACCACACACGCACGCCCGCACACACACATACACACACACACACACAACACACACATATATATATATATATATATATAGGATATATATATATATTAGGTAATCATGATAGAATAATATATGATACTATATAGAGTGAATATGAATATAGACATTAACTGTTGTGGTGGTGTTGTGTGTGTGTATATTAAATGTTTATATATATATTTATAGTAATAGATATAATAATTATGGAATAATACACTACTGACCTACTATGGTATGAAATATTTAAGCTATATATAGCTCATATCTATATATATATATATATACTATATATATATATATTGTGTGTGGTGTGTATATATATATATATATATATGTATATATATATAAATGGTGTGTGTGCGTGCCGTGTATATATATATATATTTATAGTATATATATATATATATATATATATATATATATATAGTATATGTGTGTGTGTGTGTGTGTGTGTGTGCACGTAAAACCAGGTTTGGAAAACAGAAAATATGCTTCTGCTTCGGTGTCGAAGTACTGTAACAACTTTGGTATGCTTCTAACGTGAAATCATT
Source organism: Macrobrachium nipponense (assembly GCF_015104395.2). NCBI lineage: Eukaryota > Metazoa > Arthropoda > Malacostraca > Decapoda > Palaemonidae > Macrobrachium > Macrobrachium nipponense. The sequence continues at coordinate 69,680,499 of NC_061107.1, forward strand.
GTCCCTGGAAAAAAAATTAGTTGATTTAGAACACGTGGTCGGGTGGTTTAAAAAAAGAAGTAAATATGAATAAATACATGATTAAATAATTGAATTAATAGATGAATAAAGTAACAGGAAAACTTTGCTCCAGCTGTCTACATAGGATTTCCATTAGAAGAAAATGTTGAATTAATAATAAAAGCCGTCATCAGGGTTAATGAAAGTAAGCATTTTTACAGCAATGCTGCTAAAGAACTCAATTTTTATTGCATCCATCAAAGAGTATAAGTAAAATAACCCAATATCTCTGGATACCTAACATAATTGAGAAACGTTTCCTTAGTAAGAAATTATTTTATCAAAAGAATTGAAATTATAATTCCGGATATCATCTCTAAGAATGAAAAAACGAAAAGAAAGGATGTAGAACGGGAATCCGTGTTATATATAGAAAATAATTTTGGATCATATAACACTCAAACGCAGGTAAGTAAAAGGCCCCTGGAAGGAGCCGGTCAGTTAAAAAAAAAAAAAAACCATCTTTGTGTTAGTTTGAAATCTTTAGTAAAATGATGTAGAATTTAACAAGTTAGTTACTTGTATAGTGTCACAAAATCACATGTATATCCAAATCCTTTTGTCTTCCGCTCAGCGCAGATGCAAACATCGAGGAAAGAAAAAACTGAGTGACTCTCTTTTTAAAAGGTCATCTGATTATGTGGAAATTTTTTCAATCAATGGCGGAAAATTGACTGCAAGTGGAAAATTCGAAGAATTCATTCGAAATGATCAAATACAGAGACATATCAAAAGATAGTCTTTTGAAAAACTATGTAAATTTGGAGACTTCATGACCTTGCAAGAGGTCAAATTTTCATGGTTTGATGAAAACATGTTTTCATTATCAATAATAATACCACTAATGACAAAAGAGTTTTATATTACTAGAAAAGCTTATATTGATAAGAAAACTTAATAAAACCCGTCCTATGTTAACCAAGGAACGAAGAATTCATTTTTATCTTTAAGCTAAATCTATGTGCTTGTGTTGTGTGTGTTAGCACTATATCTTGAGAATGGCTGGAAAAGATCTGATGAGGCGCCAGGTTTAGTGTGTTCGGTGGACGAACCAGTCTAGACTAGACAATATACTTTTGAAGACTATCAAAGCAAGAATCCGTCAACTCAAGATACTTTCTCAAGATATATCTGGCTAGATTTTAAAAACAAAATGCAAATCAACAGTTCTTGAAATATTCTGCCAACAAACAGGTACAAAACACTGACAGACAGAAACGAGTGAAAACATTACCCACTTTCATCTCCCAGGCAAAGAAAATAAAATAAATATTTATTTACTACACTAGTGTCCGTTTCTATTATTGTTCTTAGTCAGTGTGTGTGTGTGAGAGAGAGAGAGAGAGAGAGAGAGAGAGAGAGAGAGAGAGAGAGAGGGAGACTGGTAGCGGCCCCTACCAGCAGCATTTGAGGTTTGATCATTTAGCAGCCTCATAGACAATTCCCGTAGTCTGAGATCACATGAATATGTTGGAATTGGCCGTGAAGAAGGAAATACTATTTGTATGTGTGCGTGTGTAAGTTTCGGAGAGCAAGGTGAGAGCTATCGAGAAGGGACAAAAAATGACAAAGGAATGGGTTGTACAAGAGAAAAAAGAGCTTCGATACAAGGAATTTTATTCTATTAACTTTATCTTACAAAGTTGGTACCAATCATATTAACGCACGAGAGATATGAAAAAATATTATAGTAATTTAGTCGGCCAATTTCAAATATACAGTACGGATTACAAAGGCAAGCTCTTTGGCGAGACAAAATTACATAGATATTCTCTCTCTCTCTCTCTCTCTCTCTCTCTCTCTCTCTCTCTTTTCCTAAAATCTTGAAGGAAAAGGAGAAAAAGGAGGACTTTTACAAGGAAAGGTTTCAATGAAATGGAGAAAAAGCCTCAAAAACCCAACGTGATTGAGAGGGCATTTGTAATGCAAGGAGAAGTCAAAATTACCGCTTAATAGAAATCATGAAACTGATGCAGAACCTTACAATGAGACAGGAAGAGAGCTATATAATTATAGCTCATGACGAGTGAAGTACACTTTGTAAACCTTTATAAATACACACACACACACAGAGACACGCACACACACACACACACACACACAGAGAGAGAGAGAGAGAGAGAGAGAGAGAGAGAGAGAGAGAGAGAGAGAGAATATCAAGATAATGTTGAGAGGCGCTGAATGCTGGAGCTATAGGGTGAGTAAAAAGAGGAGAAGTCGAATCTTTTGATGGATGGGGCTCGGGGAAAGAGTATGAGGAGGAATGGCGGAGGAAGAAATGACTTCGTGTATATGTTTGAAGTCAAAAAATCAAAAGGAGCAATTACATTGACAATGATGACTAGGTAATAACAATGAAATATTGAACCGATTAACACCACAGTAAACTGTCCTCATTTTCACTAATGTTAAATATGACGTTTGTGAGACTGAAACGAAACAATCACAATATCTATTTAACAAAGTTTTTCTGTTTTCCTGGAGTACTTTTTATTTCATTATGACTTTCATCGATTAATGTCTCATTTTAGGAAATTAACATGAAAAGTTGAAAAGACGGATTCTAGCTAATGTGGAACCAGGGATAGACGACGCGTTTTTACTTGTCTGCTCAATTTTGAAGTTACATCACCACAAATGTCACATTTCGTGAAATATATAGGCCTAAATTTTAAATAATGAAAAACGATTTTAATTAAATACTATACCACAAAACTTTTACCTTTTACCTGGACTCATAACTATGCTTAGAATTCAAAAATTTTTATCACAGACATTTAAATTCGCCCATATTCTAAGGGTTTTGGGGTGTGACTGTGGTATCCCCTGATTAATGTGGGATGTCTATATGCCAAGGATTCTTGTTGCTGAAAAATCTGAATATATGCTATTGCAACGAGATTTTCTTCGGCCTAGTTCTGGATTCACAAAGGTTTGCAATTCATTATGTAGCAAAGTAAGGCCATTATAATGGATAGATCTAAGTAACATACAGACAGTCACACAAACCACCGTTTAGCTTTCATCGGAGTATGTTGGAGGTATAAGACATTGAACAACCCTTTAAATATTCTAGTAGATTTAACTTATAATCCATTCCCAGGTCAGAATAGTCATAATCTTTAGTCAATGCAGCATCTGGATTGAGGTGCCTCCTCCATCTCACTGACTGTCTATATCAATTTTTGGTTTTCCTCGAGTCTCTTGGTGTCTTTGCGTACCTAGTCTATGCTCAACTTCAAATTAAGAACTAACTCTAAGCTTTGAATGAAAAACTTGTCAGCAACATTGGCTATGATGAAGATCCGTGTCAATACACTGGAAAATACACTGGTTTTGTTTGTGGTTATGAGATCTTCATGCTCTGATCCTAGAAGGAAGATATTATGGAAACTGCAAAACCACTTCATACCTCACTTATTGATCATGGTTTTAATGTACTCTCTAAGACTTCCAGCCGGCATCCATATGCATCCTACCATGATCTCAGAGACTGAGTGCTAGGAGATTGAGGTACATGTCAGATCTTCAAGATCTAGGCAGTAGTGTCATGTATTTATGAGTCATTATTCAAATGGGTAATCCAAATGAACAAACAAGACCTCTTGGAAAATGCAATGTCTACCATCTGCAAGAGTTCGGTTTCACTAGTCCAGAAGCCATCTAGTGAAGGACAAATAATAACAATATTCAAAGAGGGCTAAGAAGAAGTGCATATTATTAGCCTTATTTGTATAGGATATATGTTTGTGTATTTCTGGTTTGCAATGAGATTTTTCATAAAGCGGATGTGCTTGATATAGTCAGGGCTAATAAAACACTGAACAGCAGCTCTGAAGAGTTTATATTCTCTGGTTAGTACATATAAGATGATAAGTGCATAAGGTCTCTATAATGATTACAGAAATTGATTCAGATCCATTTGCATAGCTTAAAACATTTTGCCTACCTCCATACAAGTACAGTCATGCATACTCAAACGCTTACCCACGTGTACATTTTTTGGAGGTCACAAACGAGTATAATACAAAAATGCTTCTTATGCAAAGACTACACACACACACACACACACACACACACACACACACTCACACACGCACGCACACACACACACACACACACACACACACACACATATATATATATATATATAATATATATATATATATATATATATATATATATATATATATATATATATATATATATATTAATAATTCAATTTACAGAACAAAGGTGATTTTAAGGTGAAATATTTCAAAAGTATTGAAATACTAATAAGATGCAACGAGTGAAAATATATACACCATAAGACCGTCTCAGCATTGAATTATATGAATGTGATCTACAATGTCTCTACAACCATTATGATTAATCAAAATTGTATTTTCTGCTAAGCAAACGAAACTTCAAGGCCTGCTATAAGTCATGAGTAAATCGAGCCAATTCATAGACTGCTAAATGAGATATTAATGCCACTAACACATGTCGATAAACCTGAATTGTCCAGCTTTTATTCCACATAACTATTAACACTCGCAATCATTTTAATACAATTACTCATCGTTATAATTTGGATACTAGAAATTTGACTTCGAAATGTTTTACAAGGGGTTAGTGCAGCAAATATTGCGATGTCATATCATGCTGTAGTTCCTACATATCTGACTGGCCGACATGCTGTCTCAACAACTTGCAGATGCATCTTGTTCTACCTCTATGGGGTTGGGAATACCTTATTGAGCCCAGATTCCATATAGATTCATTAGTATTGTAACATTTATTGATAGAAATGATGTTGGATCTAATATTTGAGCTGGAGAGAAAGGGTAACATCGAAGTAGAACGACAATACTTATGAGCACAATGTGAATCTAATAGCTGAAATGACTTATACTTTGGAGGTTGTTAGTGCAAATAATGAGCATAAGTTTGGATTTTATTAGAGACCATCTAACTTTAGTCCATACACTGTAATTGGATGGGGATGCAATTGAAAATATTTCTGATTACCATATTTGTTCATTTGTCTTTTAAAGGCTTTCAAGAGGGAATCTTCCTTTTATACATTTTTCAAGTTGAATACTTTGAAACATAGACAACCAAGCATCATGATAATGTCATGCTTATAATTTCAGAGCGAAATAAAGGGAGAGAGATGCTGCAACACAATTAAATATTAATGATAAGCGTACAGGTAAATCCTCAAACGTACCATCAAAAACTACAGTTTGATTGTTTTAAAAAGTTATATATATACTGCCTTAAGAATAATCTGCTCTAGCATGTATATATACTAACTCTTTTGCTACTTAATGTTGCTCTTTCAGCATTCTTAACCGAAGGTCATCATATCTATATTACTTTGCCAAGCTGAAGCTCTATGTCAGTTTAAAATGTATTCTTTATTATAATAGTAATATTTCATGGCTAATCCCCTCTTCTGGTTTATTTTATAGATCCTTAGAAGCTAAATTGTATAGTGTACCCGTACCACCAAAGCTTAAAATTAAGAATAAAGAAGAAAATTAACAAACGCATTTATTGGAGACAGATCTGGGTGATCTGGCACAATACCGGTTTCTTTGGTTTTGGTGCACGACCTAGATACTTCAGAGGATCTGTATTCTTGAGGCTGCATTCTTTTGCTGTGCTTGAAGTTGTTGTTTTGGGATGTAATTGCATAGCCAGTGTAGCATATCTCACAGGCCTTATACTTCTATGGCCGAAGATTAAAATGGCCAGACGAATAGTTAAATTGATTTAAATACAACGCTCAACCAATCCTAAGGCTCTCATCTATAAACGTTATTACTCTTAGCTGTTTTTCTGCTTTATATTGTTTTGTGGTGACTGGCAGCATAGATATTGTTAATGCTAAACTCAGAAAACTTGAACCTAATATATTTGATTTTTCACATGATAAGTGATATGTAATCCTTATCTCTTAATGTGAATTAAAGTGACTACTAGAAGGAAACAGAGAGAATAATTCAAACTTTCTTAATAAGAAAATCACTTAATATGACTTGAAGTAACTGTTAGCATTTAGTATAGATAAGCAGTGCAGAGTTTGGTGAAGGATTCTGCAGTTAAACAGTATTTGTTGAGCATTGTTTCTTGATGTGACTTAAAGTGACTACTGGCATTTAGAGTGAAACAGCAATTGGCGTATAGTGCGTGGAAAGAGATATCTCCATTGCAAATGAGATTTTGTTGATTAATCAGTCTCTTCTTGTGACTTGAGGTAATTGCTAACACTTGAAACATAAATGGATAACAAGTGGCGACAAGGGTTGGGAAAGAGCAATGCACTCAAGCATTATTTGCTGATTCTTCAGTTTCTTGATGTGACTTGAGTAACTGCTTGCATTTAGGATGTATCTGAAAGTGGTGTGGAGCGTGGAGAATTACAGTGAGCTCTAGTGTAACTATGGTATTGATCTGTCAGTTTTGTACGGAGCTAGATTCAGTGATTCACTGTATATGTACATGGTGTTCCGAATGAGGGTTGTTCTCTTAATGTTTACCAAAACTTTATTTTATATAATACCTAATATGCATACCCTTCAAATTCTACAAAAATATGGCAATGTTTAAAGGAAATTCTATATAAATAATGATTAGTGTATTTTCACTGAATGTTCCAGGCCATTTGCTAATTTTCAGAGACATAAATCGTGTAGAATATTTTGTGGTTGCAATGATAATTAAAATTTATACTACTAGTAAAGATGAATTGTTCGGCCATAATTAATAAGTTATTTTTCAGAAGAGAACTTGTGATAGCACCCCAAAAACCTGTACCTCAGGATTCAGTGTGACACTCCTTAAAAAAATCTCCAGTCGCCATATTTATTTTATCACATTGTTTGGCCACAGAGGGTTTTTTTTTATTCATTTTACTACAAAACTGCAAACGAGCTTTCTAGTAAAATTGTCATAGAACTCATTCTTTAGTTGGATAGATTCTGTAAAGTTAAAGTTGCCCTAAAGAACTGTGCACCATTCATTTTCTGTCAAATGTAGTTTATGTTCCCTTTACTGATATTTTCATTTAAATAAATGTATGCTTCAACAGAATATTACTCTGCCTTCTCATTTACATTTCTCATTTTTACAATTTAGGATAAGACACTATTCTTTGGAACTTATCTTTCATGTATGTTTGCTCAGGTAGAGGATCCTCATTTAAACAAGATTCGTTCAATACAATCATTTTGCAAAGTGTTAATTCCCTTTTCTTCAAGCTTAGAATTAACTAACAGGTTCAAAATAAATTCTTCTTTTTTTAATGATGTTGTAGTATATAAAACAATAACTTTAGATCGTTAACGTGAGAGTATCGTTCTATCAAGATAAAAAAGGAAATGAAAATGAAAGCTGGAGTGAACTGGATTACAATATGGATGTGAGACCCGTTTGTGACAGAGAGTGGCCGCACGTTTAGAGTTATTAGGTTGGAATGGATTCAGTTGGTGCTTGCTGCTAATTTGTTGATGGTTCGCGTCCATAAACCATCTGTGTGACCTTGGACCAATCTCAATGGATCATAGTTCACGAGGCAGGATTGATTCTAATGGGGGCTTAAGTTCAATACTGAGGAACAAAAGTACCTTCTGGATTACACTTGGAAATGGTTTGATCCTAAGGATGCAT